>NW_024345872.1:2012269-2027975 GCF_902729225.1 Pteropus medius | reverse complement strand
AAAGAAAGAAAGAAAGAAAGAAAGAAAGAAAGAAAGAAAGAAAGAAAGAAAGAAAGAGTGATTACTATCTCTAGGGGCTTCACTCTACTGACCCAAATTTATTTATTTCATCTTCCTTTACTTGGGGGGAATTCTACTATGATGACTATGATGACTATGATGACCATTCTTACCCTGTGAAGAAATAAACTTTTACCTTCATTATTCAGGTTTCATTTGGGGAGAGATTAAGGAAATGTGGGATGGTGGATTTACTGAATACATCCATGACTGGTGGAACCTGATGGATTTTGCAATGAACTCACTCTACCTAGCAACTATTTCCTTGAAGATTGTAGCCTATGTCAAGGTAACTTGAGATGTCTGCAATTTTTCTTAAGCAATAATTTTGGTTACATTATGTTTTAGCATGGGGAACATAAGAGTTTAGGGAGAAAGTGCTGATGACAGTCTAATTTATGTGGAAAAGTATCGTATAGATAGATATTCTTTCAATGGTTTGTAAGTAGTATCCACCTAGACAAAGAAAGTGGAGAATGGAGCAATTTGCAAATGAATCCTTAGCTTCTTAAACTGAGAGTAAAGGGGTCTCATCCATCCAGTCAGTGTATAAATTTTCTCTATAATATCTTTCCCAAGAAGATGGCCCACTGATGTTTGCATAGAACAGAGAAAATTCACTGAATTTACTATCTGCAAAAGCCTCTCTCACCCTTATCACTTAATTAAAAAGTGCTAACTTTATATTTTTCTAATATTATTCTCCCTGTGACACATTCATTAGTAATCCTTCTACCCTGTGGGGTCAAACAGAACAAAGTTGTTCTTTCTCCATAATAGTGCTTCCAATATGAAGTCATCTCTTCCTAACCCACTGAGTTGTCTTTTCTCAAAGCTAAATATTCACACTTCCTTCAAGTGTTCTTCATATGACAGATAGCAGAACACTAGAAATTTCACTGCAGTACACATACATCTTTAATCATCTCTTCTTCCCTCACCACTTCCACCACCAGGATGATCACTCAAGCTGTCATGAATCCAGCCTGTTGAGTATCATCCAACCTATATCTCTCTATTAATTAAGATAATGTACACATACACATTACCTTGATGCTTTTCCCATTCAGTGAATTTTCTGAAAAAATGGTTTTGTGTCCAGCCCCTCACATTGGGTAGTCACAGGCTCCAAGTTCAGGTTTGATGCTCATTAGATAATAAAATGGCCATCCTCCTTCTACCCTGAGTTGAACTTCTCCAGTATGAAGAAAGGCTAATAATTCAGTCTCCATGATTATCTAGTCAATCATGCTTTTTGGCACTAAATCTCACATTAAGACATTTTAAAATGAGAATATGGCTGTCCCCCAAATCACCAACAACTTAGTTTATTTTTATATCCTTTTATAATGCATAAATTTTAAGACCTTGGGAGTTACTTATATGGAGAATGAATATTGAATGCAGTCATGAAACACTTTTGAAAGAAACTTAAAAGTATTCCTTATGCTTGTGATGACCATTTAACACATACTTACAATTTCTTTACAAGAAAAAGCTGGTGAGGAAAATGTTTGAATCTCTAGTTAGTTAATGTGCCTGGATAAAATCCATGTCATTCTGGCACTCTGCTGACTAACGAACACTGTTTGCCTAAAAATAAACACATTTCTTCCTTTGGAAGCGATATTTATACACTGGAGGGACAGTAAATTATCAATCTAGAAATTGGCGGGGTTTGCTTAAATCAAGAAAAGGATTACCTCTTGGGGAATGTGAAAATGTGTCTATAGATGCCCAACATTAGCTAATCACATAACCTGTCCAACTTCACTTGTAAGGCTCCCATGAAGCTAGGCTCTTACTTCCCCACCACAGAGTGTAAGGATAAATAGGCTCTACTAAGCTGAGTAAATGCCCCTCGATTGACAAACGCTTAACTCAAAGGAGACATTTACCAAGAAGTTGGAGCCTTCCTCAAAAAGAGAAAATTTACAAAGCAAGACATGCCGCATGCCGACCTTGGATTTGCAATTAGAAATTATCAATGGGCAGTACTCATCCACAGAGCACATCAGCCTAAGATGAACTTCTCCAAGTAAGTTGAGACAACCTCAGTGAGGTAAAGCCTCAAGAACTTTAAACATTTGAAAGATTTCGGATCACTGTTGTACTGAGGAAATACAGAAGCACCATGAGATAAGCCGGCCTTAAAGAAGATCCTTTATTAGAACCAAAAACTAGTGAACAGTGCATATAGTTCACCTCATGTGGTCTACAACAACAAGAACCAAAAGGCAACAAATACACATAAGGTTGGCCCTCATTCCTTATGTGTATTTGAGAGCAACAAATACACATAAGGTTGGCCCTCATTTCCATCAGATAACCCTAGAAATGGGGAATAATTGTCCTTTTGTCATCTAGGATAGCACCACCTAAATTTATCCTACCATCATCTTACTTCGATATATACAGACTAAATCAGAACTTTAATACCTATTGATTTATAATTCTTTCTTCAGCCAGTATTTGGCTGCACACACACACACACACACACACATCCCTGTTATGATTGAGTTCCCACACTAGGCTGTCCCTCTTCTTATTTTGCTTTTGAGTTGACAGAGTGCAATTCATGCCCCTTTGAAAGGCATCGAGGACAATTTTCAAGATGCATTGCATCTGAAAGAATATAAGAAAAATTACTTGCCTCCCAATATCGCTAACTCAAAAGTCAGAAAAACCTGAATTAATTCCTACTCTGATACTCACAAACCAGATTACCATAGGTCATTCTTCTACCTCTATGAGCATTAGATTCTGCCTCTGAATTATAAGATTAAACTAGATCAGTGACTTTCAACTTTTTAATTTTTTCCATGGAACCACATCTTGAAGTTAAAATTTATGCAGAACTATAATATATTAAAAAGCTTAAAGGATTGAATTTGAATTAAGGATTGGGTCTTTTAGGCCTTTTTGGCTCCCACAGTGGCCACCATATGCCTCCACTGAACACTCAGGCTTCAAGGAACACAGCTGGAAAACCATATGTTAGATCAGGGTTCAGCAAACCATGGTCTCCAGAGCAAATTTGGCCTTCTACCACATCCATTTGTTCGCATATTGTCTATTAGTTCTACAAGAAAAAAGTTGAGTAATGGCCACAGAGACCACATAGTCCTCAAAGCCAAAAGCATGTACTATCTGGCCCTTGACAGAAAAAGTTTTCTAACTTCATGCTAAATGAGCTCCAAATTTATTCCCTGCTCTCATATATTACACTATCTTTCTCCAAAGGTATATGCAAAGCATAGATTTACCACAAGAATCATCTTTCACACTTGTGAGTGTTCTGCAAATCCAGATTCACCATCCCATGGGCAGCAGACTTTCTTGTAGTTATAGTTATGGCTGTGGAGAGAGAAAACCTTAAATTATGAGCTATACGTGTTCCAGTTAATAATTTGTAGTTTTAAAACATAGGTCTGTTTTGTTATCAGCAAATATTCTCCATCTTTTACATATGCCTCAAAACCTTTAAAAGCCTATTTAACATATGTGTTGTGATATCAATTATTATATAAGTAACATTTAATAGAAATAGTGCTAGACTGAGTGATTAGAGACCTGAGTTTTAGTTCTGGCTCTGCCATCAACTTGCTGTGTGGTCTTAAGCAAGTCATTCTATCTCTCTGTATTTCAGTTCTTCCACTTGTAAAACAGGCATAATAATGCCCTTGCCTCACAGCGATGCAGCAAATTTTTTTTTTGGATAGAGAAATGTAGAGATATCAGAGTTGGCCAAGTGCCTACAAAACTAATTGGCCACCTAAAGTCTATCTGAAACAGAAGCATAAGTGTGGCAAGGTTTCTCCAAATTCCTCTAGTAAAGAATACTAGATATATGCAAATGATTTTAACACCAGTTTCCTCAGTTGTTGAAATTTTAGAAATGCTAACAATATAATTTGGCCCCCAATGCAACTTCTTCTCAGGAAAGTTGTTTACATTTAGTCCTGAGAAATTGTGATATTTAGATTAGAGCTCAAGGCAATATGCTTCAGATTGAATTCCAGGCAAAATCTACTTCTGTCTTGGGAAGGTACAAGCAATTTCTTATATTCCCATAATATCTCTCCTCATGGAGTACACAGATTTTCATATATAGATACATAATCACAAATATGTGTAGTGGGTAAGAGTACATATTATCCTCATTCTAAGGTTAAATTGATAGTTAGAGGCAGTTTTAAGTGGCAAAGTCCAATTGCACCTTAGGTTTCACGATGAAGTCATATTTCTCAAGGCAACACCCAAGGTTCCAGGAACTGGAAGTTCAGGATAAGCCTGAAAATGGGAGGAAAAAAATCAGAATACTGGCTCTTCAACCCCCTGGTTCTTCATTTGTGCTAGAGGGACATTTGAATTTGTAGGGCTGTCAAAGGAACTATAAAATACATCTATACATCATTGTGTGGGCAGTACTAAATTAACTATATGAAAAGTTAACGTGTTACTTGTAATAGTATGTAATACATACTATTCTGCTGAATACAAAATTCGGCAGAAAATTCTGAGTAATGACCCTCTAAGGATTTTCAATGAGTCCCAAACTGCAGTCAACAGAGAAGTTAGGATGAACACTGTACACTGAGGAGGCTGAACCTATTCCTTTTCCTTCACTAACAACTTGCCTGTGATGCTCAAAACAAAATGGGGGGTTGAGGAAGTAAATCTGATTTGAAATCTCATTAGGAGGCAAAGTAATTTGTCCCCACTACCTAGCTCATAACAGTGGCTCAGTTCCAGTGACACTCCCCAACAATCTGGCAAAGTCACAGTTAGAAAATGTCTGTTGATAAACCACAGGTGGTTACTCCAGATGATTGCTCCAAAATTCTATTTTCCATGTCTATAAGTTGGGTATATATTTGGATGAAAGTGGGAGGAAGAGAGTTATTAGTATCATGTATTGGTTGGATGGGAAAAAAATAGTGCCATGCACAGGGCTTATTGTATAAATGAATGCTCGATTCTTGCTTTGGTGGCTTTATTTGGGTATAGAAGAGAAGAAAGAGGGGAAAGTTTTATAAATGCTTACTGCACTTCTCACCTTGTTCACTTGTTTCTTTCAGTATAATGGTTCTCGTCCAAGGGAAGAATGGGAAATGTGGCACCCAACTCTGATTGCAGAAGCACTCTTTGCAATATCCAACATTCTAAGTTCATTGCGTCTCATATCCCTGTTCACAGCCAACTCCCATTTAGGGCCTCTGCAGATCTCTTTGGGGCGCATGCTGCTTGATATCCTCAAATTCCTCTTTATCTACTGCCTTGTCCTGCTGGCTTTTGCCAATGGATTGAACCAACTTTACTTTTATTATGAGACCAGAGCGATTGATGAACCAAACAACTGCAAGGGGATCCGATGTGAGAAACAGAACAATGCCTTCTCCACGTAAGACATCCCCCTCTCCTCTTGTGCTTTTTTTCTTCCTTCTCCTTCCTTGCCCTGTTTTCCGTCCACAGCTTCATCACTGCCTCTTGACAGTACACACAAATCTCATTCATTGATCAACCTAAAGGGTCTGAAGTGGAAGAATGTCATTTGCTGGCTACAGAGGACTAGGAGAGGAGGTGGAGTTAGGTTTGGGAGTAAAGAAACAAACATAGCTGAGTTCGCAGGAACTCAGTTAGTTCTAAGCTATTTTGGTAGCATCTCATACTTTTAAAGGAATTAGTAGAAAGGGGGTAAATAATTCCTCACTCAAAAAAGAATCACTCATCAAGGAAATGAAACAGCAAGGCTATTTCTCTGAACTAGTGACTACCAAAGCTAACTTAATTATTCTGCATCAAGAATAAAGAAAAAGGAAGGATGTAAAAACATCTTAATACACCCTGTGATATCGTGATTTATAATAAGAAATAATGTATTTAGTCTCTATCCCCCCTTTCTGGCACAGAGCTCCTAAAAGCCTTGGAATTTCCTAAGTGATGAGAGCCATAAAGTTGTCTTTTGTTGTGTTACTGAAGTGACTTTTAGAAAACACCTAGGGATGGAGACTGGTAGCCATAATCATATGGAGCCAACCATATGATTAAAGGGTTGGAACTTTCAATCTCACTCCCCTGACCTCCAGGGAGGGGAGAAAGGCTGGAGATTGAGTTTAATCACCAACATCCAGTGAATTAAATCTATCATGCTTATGTGATGAAGCCTCCATAAAAACCCAAAAGGACAAGTTTCTGAGAGCCTCCAGGTTGGTAGAGACTTGGAGAGAGTGGCAGATGCTAGGAGAGGGTATGGAAGCTTCTCGCTCATTCCCTATAACTTGCCCTATGCATTTCTTCCATCTGGCTGTTCCTGAGTTATATCCTTTTATAATAAACCAATAATCTAGTAAGTAAAATTTTTCTCTGAGTTCTTTGAAATGCCCTAGCAATTTAATTGAACCCAAGGAGAGGGTCATGGGAACTTCCGGTCTATAGCCAGTCAGAAGCACAGGTCACAACCTAGACTTACAATTGGAATCTGAAGTGTGTGTAGTGGGTGGGAGGGTAAGGGAGCAATCTTGTGGAACTGAGCCCTTAACTCATGAAATCTGACACTATCTCTCAACAGTGTCAGCACTGAGTTGAATTGTAGAACACCTAGCTGGTATTGGAGAATTGGTGGTGTAGGGGGAAACCTCCACATACCTACACATTGGAATTGAGTTCAGAACCCCTTAGTTGGTATCAGAGAAATGATATTTACTAGAATAGCCCTGGCTCACAGAAACACGTAGTGGTTTGGGAAGAGAAAGGATAAAAAGGTAAGGAATTATGAGCCTTGATCCCTGGATGGTTACCTAGTCACCCATGGTATGAAACTGCAGTTGTGCTGTGATAGGTTACTAAAGGTAAAAGTTACTAGAGGAAATTACAAATGGTAGTAAACCTGACTCCAATTTGGCTCATTGAATATATGAAGAAATGCAAAATAATAAGAAGCATGTTAAACATACAATCCCTTGGTTATTTTTATTTGTAATAGCTAGAATAAAAGTAAAAGAAAGTGATGAGTTGGACCTTGATGCTAAACTAAGCTCAAATTTGGATCAGTCTGGAAGTGGGCCACCAGCCTCAAAGCTACCCTCCAAGGGAAAAATTATTCAGGGACAATAGAAAATGCTTCTAAGATCTCTGATCAGTAAGAAAGTTGTCATTGTAGAGGGGAGGGCAACACCAAGAAACTATTGAAACCAGAGAGTGAAGAACTTGTTTCATTTTGTAGTTCAATATCATCAGCTTCCTGAAAAAACTTTACTGAAATGAAATGTGAGAGTGACTAATTTCAGTGCCTGACTTTGGATTTCAGGGGTGCAGAATGGAAGAGCATGTTTAGAATGATGCAGAACCCACAGCTCACTATAGAACAATTACAGACACACAGAAGGTTATTCCCAAGGGAACAGCCAGCCTGGTGGACTGGATAAATGCCACTAAGGTCTATTTAACCTGAGAAGGGGAACTGTCCATTTCCCCCTATGACTGCCAAGTGGAGCACCCCAGATAAAATAGCTGATATGCTTCATATGCAAGCCATGTGAGACTGGCTTTCTAATGACTAGGATCTTCATTGCTGAATATGCTTGTTACTTAGGACATGATAAATGCTAGAGTTCAGGGAGCCACTTTCAAATAGGCACCCCATACAACCTTATAGCTACAAAACCAAGGAACATTTTGGGAAACCTTATCGAATTTTCAGTCGCAGCTTACCCTCTTAGGTTTTACACATGCTAATAAAAACAATATGTTAATTAATAAGAGAATAAGAAGAGGCCAAAAAGGTGGAAAAGTTTCAATAATAATTAAGAAATAAGTTGAATAGAATCGACCACATACTGGGAAACAGAGATAGCCTCAACAAACAAGAGGGTTGAAATCATACCAACCGTATTCTCTGATCATAATGCTTTGAAACTAAAGATCAACTACAGAAAGAAATCAGGAAGAACCACAAATACATGGAGATTAAACAACATGCTACTGAAGAATAACTGGGTCAGAGAAGAAATAAAAAGAGAGATCAAGAGATACATAGAAACAAATGATAATGGTAGTACAACATATCAAAACTTTTGGGACACGGCAAAAGCGGTCATAAGAAGAAAGTTCATATCATAACAGGCTTATCTCCCAAAAATAAAATGAGTCCAAATAAACAACCTAACGCTTCATCTTAAAAAAAACTAGAAAAGGAAGAACAAATGAAGCTTAAAGTCAGAAGAAGGAAAGAAATAATCAAAATTAGAGCACAAATAAATGAAATTGAAAACAAAAAAAAAATAGAAAAAATAAATGCAACAAAAACCTGGTTCTTTGATAAGGTTAATAAAATTGACAAACCACTGACTAGACTTACTAAAGAAAAAAGAGAAAGGATACAAATAAACAAAATCAGAGATGAAAGGGGGGAAATTACAACTGACATCACAGAAATACAAAGGATCATACAAAAATACTATAAAAAGTATATTATACCAAATTTAATAACCTAGAAGAAATGGATCAGTACTTAGAAAAATACAATCTTTCTAGACTGAATCCAGAAGATCTGAAAAATCTAAATAGACCAATCAGCGGTATGAAAATTGAAACAATCATCAAAAACCTACCAAAAAGTAAAAGTCCAAGACCAGATGGCTTCACCAGTGAATTCTACAATACAAAGAAGAGTTAATACCTATTCTCTTCAAACTCTCAAAAAATCAAAGAGGAGGCAATACTTCCCAACTTATTTTATGAGGCCAATATTATTTTGATAACAAAACCGGGTAAAGATATAACTCAAAAAAAAAAAACAACTACAGACCAATATCTCTCATGAACACAGATGCAAAAATCCTAAATAAGATACTAGCGAACCAAATACAGCAACATATTAAAAAGATTATACGCCACGGTCAAGTAGGCTTCATTCCAGAGGCACAGGGATGGTTCGACATACAGAAATTAATTAATGTCATACACCATGTAAACAAATTAAAAAATAATAATCATATGATCATATCAATAGATGCAGAAAAATCCTTCAACAAGATACAGCATTTATGATCAAAACATTTAACAAAATAGGTATAGAAGGAAAGTACTTTAACATAATAAAGGCCATGTATGACAAACCCTCAGCCAACATTATACTTAATGGTGAAAAACTAAAAACCTTCCCTCTAAGATCAAGAACAAGACAAGGCTGTCCACTATCGTCACTGTTATTCAATGTAACATTGGAGGTCCTAGCAAGTGCAATCAGAAAAGAGAAAGATATAAAAGGCATCCAAATAGGAAACAAGGAAGTCAAACTGTCACTATTTGAGGATGACATGATTCTCTATATAGAAAACCCTAAAGACTCCACAAGAACACTACTACAAATGATAAGCAACTACAGTAAAGTCTCTGGATACAAAATCAACGTTCAAAAATCCATAGCTTTCCTGTACTCTAATAATGAAGTGTCGGAAAAGAAGTGGAAAAAATAATTCCTTCCGCAATTGTAACAAAAAGAATAAAATACCTAGGAATAAATTTAATGAAACATGTGAAGGATCTATATAATGAAAACTACAAGACCCTATTAAAAGAAATCGAAGAAGATACAAAGAAATGGAAAGATATTCCATGTTCTCAGATTGGAAGAATCAAGATAGTTAAAATGAACATATTATCTAAAGCATTATACAGATTTAATGCAATGCCCATCAAAATCCCATTGATGTTTTTTAAAGAAATAGAACAAAAAATTATCAGATTTGTATGGAAGCACAAAAGACCCTGATTTACCAAAGCCATCCTGAGAAAAAAGAACGAGGCTGGAGGCATCACTCTGCCAGACTTCAAATATTACTACAAAGTGACAGTAATCAAAATGGCATGGTATTGGCAGCAAAACAGGCACACAAACCAGTGGAACAGAATCAGGATTCCAGAAGTAAACCCATATTTACATGGACAAATCATTTCCAACAAAAAAGCCAGAAACTTACAGTGGAGAAAGGAAAGCCTCTTCAATAAATGGTGCTGGGAAAACTGGAAAGCCACCTGCAAAAAAACAAAACAAAACAAAAACAAAAAACAAAAAACTGGACTGTTGTCTATCACCACATTTCAAAATTAACTCAAAATGGATTATGGATCTGAATATAAGATCTGAAACAATAAAATGCATAGAAGAAAACATAGAAACTAAACTCAAGGACCTTGGACTTAAAGAGGATTTTATGAATTTGACCTCAAAGGCAAAGGAAGTAAAAGCTAAAATAAATGAATGGGACTACATCAAACTAAAAAGCTTCTGATCAGCAAAAGAAATCATCAACATGGTAAAGAGACAACCATTTGAATGGGAAAATATATTTGTAAGCAATGCCTCCGATAAGGGCCTAATATCCAAAATATACAAAAAACTCATACAACTCAATAACAAATAAAAAACAAACGATTCAATCAAAAAATGGGCAGAGGACTTGAACAGACACTTTTCCCTAGAGGACATACACATCATCAACAAATATATGAAAAGATGCTCAACATCGCTAGCTATTAAGATAATGCAAATGAAAACCACAATGAGATACCATCTCACACCTGTTAGAATGGCTATAATCAACAGGACAAGTAATAACAAATGCTGGAGAAGCTGCAGAGAAAAAGGAACCCTCATACACTGCTGGTGGGACTGCGAATTGGTACAGCCACTATGGAAAACAGGATGGAGGTTCCTCAAAAAAACTAAGAATTGATCTACCATATAATCCAGCATCCCTCAACTGGGTATTTACCCCAAAGTCTTGAAAACCCATATCTGAAAAGATATTTGCACACCGATGTTCATAGCAGCATTATTCACAGTGGCCAGCACATGGAAGCAACTGAAGTGTCCTATGATAGATGACTGGCTAAAGAAGCTGTGGTACATATATACAATGGAATATTCTTCAGCCATAAGAAGAGATGAAATACTGCCATTTGCGACAACATGGATGGACCTCAAAATAATTATGCTAAGTGAAATAAGCCAGACAGAAAAAGTTCAAAATCACATAACATCACTTATATGTGGGATATAAATCTAAAAGCAAAAAATGAGCAGGACAAACAAACAGAGACTCACGGGCATGGACTATAGACTAGAAGTTACCAAAGAACTATAGACTAGTGGTTACTAGTGGGCTGGGGAAAGAGGGGGAGAGGTAGATGGGGTAAAGGGGGTCAAATATATGGTAGAAAAAATTAAAAAGGAAAGGAAAATTAAAAAAAAATAAGGTGAGTAAAACAAACATTGATAGGAGCAGAAACAAAGAGAAAACAGAAAGAGTCACAGGACATGTCCCAGCAGATAGAAATCTTTATAATGTTATTAAGAAATGGGATAAATAAAATGGATATTGATGAGGTTAAAACAAAGGTTTTAATACAGCACTATCAAATGTTAGGTGGGACAAAGGGACCCTGTACTGGTACCCCAACATTAAACAGCTCCATACAATTCCCCTCTATTTACCCCAGTTTGGAGAAATTTTTTAAAAAACTAGAAGGCAAAAATTACCATGAGAAACATGACCAGCAATCGCTATGACAGTGGTTAAGCACATTAGTCAAATTAGGTTGACAAAATGGCCACGGTCCCTTGACTAAACCCCTGACTGGAGACCCAAAGCCTTTTGCACAAGAGTATATAAAATGGTCAGGGGATGGAAAAGAGAAGTTTCCAGGACTCATTAATATAGGGGTCCCATTGGTGAAGCCCTGACTCTGGCTACAATTAGACTGAGAAAATATAAAAATGTAAGAGTTGATACAATTATGAAAGTTGGAATGTTTAAGTGGGTTTTATGTAAAGAAGTTGTGTCTCCTTTACCTGAATGTTTTATGAGAATGGATAGTATGTCTGGTGGTGGAATACTTCCCCTGCCTAGTATTATAAAACCAAAACTTGTTGGTAAAGTCCTAATAGAGGCAACAGTTACAAAAATAAGAGTTGAAGGAATTAAGGTGAACATTTGTAGAAGAATTGGTGTGCTTGAACAAGCTTTATGTGAAGTAGTTGCATCTCTTTTTTTTAATGTATTTATTTAAATTAGTTTCAAGTATACAGTACATTGGTTAGACATCTATTTAGTTCATAAAATGATTTCCCCCAATAGCTCCCTCCCTCTCCTGACCCTCCACCTAGCCAAGATATTAATGCTAACTGTATTCCCTCTGCCATGCTCCCCATCCCCATGACCAACTATCAACTACTAATTTGTACTTCTTTAACCTTTCACCCCATTCTCCCAGCCCTCCAAACCTCCCTCCTCTCTGTCCATCTTTTACCTGATTGTATTATGGGGATGGACATTGTATCTGACTGGAGAATGTTTCTGCTACTTAGGATTATAAAACAGAAGGCACACAACTCCATCCTTCAAGCAATGTTAATTGGACATGCTAAATGGGAATCAGTAAGATTACCTGAGCCCATTAAGTTTAGAATAGACTCTGGAGTGCTGGTAAGGGCAAATGCTCTGTGCCATAGTCCTATGTGGAGCATAGACTGGGTTTATGCCAAAAGCCTGTGAGCACCTCCCAGTAACAACTGTACCCTTTTCCACAGAAGTATACTAGAGAGAGGGGACAAGCTGAAGGCAAGATTAAAATCAGCTCACCTTCTGGGATTAATTTAAGATTTCAGGTGACCCAAAGTGCTTGGTTTCAACCAAGCTGATTGAAAATGTTTCCCATTCCCACTTGGGATATAGGAGACAGCTCATAACTCTGTCTATGAGTACACTGCCTTCAGACAATCGAACTCCTACGCCTTTTCTTTGTAAATTCAACGTCTGCTTCTTTAGGACCTTCAAGGCTTAAAAATGGCTTTTATTTTTTGACAAACTATTATCAAAGATATAGATAAGAGAAAGAAAACAAGCACACATTAGGTTCCAGAAGTGGTCCTGGGATAACCCGGTCTCAGTGTCCTATACCTTGTCCATCTCTACCCCTAGTTTTGGAGAGTGCCACACATCACTGATATCACAGCAATGACTCCAAGTTTGTGAGATATTCTTAATTATGATACTAAGATACAATTTTTTCCCTTTAACTCTGTAAACTGAGGTATTTGATAGACTCAGACATTCTAGAAATGTGTTCACTAACAAAGGTCAGGAAAAAAGAAGTGTTTCTGCTTAACTTCAAGTTGCACAAATAGAGGAGAAAAAACAATGCTATCTATTCCACTCCTATTATTTGCTTCCAGCAGCATTTCCTAAGATGGGTTACAAATAACCACAGTTCAAGGGAATGTTAAGAGGCATGAAAATGGGATCTAGTTTGAATGAGTTTTGGAAATGTTAGGACAAATTTTAAAAGGTTTTTTCACTGCAGGACTTCTCAGAGACTATGTATTGTAAATGTGCAATATAGGGAGAGGTTTTCCCAAATGTGTTGGCCAATGAACAGAGTTTGAAAAACACTGGCTTACTTTGTCGCCCATTTTGCAGCACCCACTCTCCTCCACTAGGCCACACCCCTTGCTTCTCCTTCCAGAACTCAAGGCAAATTTTTGAATGGGAAAACCAGACTCATGTGAAAGGAAAGAGAGGCCAAAATGAGTTGACCAAGAAATAGTGCTATTTTGGTTAAGCCAACCCGAGTATTTAATGACAACTGGTCACCTTGCTAGGGCCTCTGTACCAGGAACTGCTTCCGTTCCTGCATTACTCTAGAGATAGAATTCACATCAACCTGTTTTCAATATAAATACCAATTTTGTAGTGGCTTAAGCACCAGGAGACTGCTTTTGTTCCCATCAAATCATTGGACAGAATTGAACACCTGAATGCAAAGTGACTTCCAAGAGGAGAGGTCCCTGCCAATTACCCTTTTATGTGAACTCTGCTCAGGAAGTTTATGAAATACTTCCTTGCAAGTTTGTAGTGATTATTAACATCCCTTTTGCCAACCGATATTTTCCTCTCACTTGCCCAGCAGGGACAATTGACAAGAATGGTCACTTGCCATGGATGAAATTATACCTTGAGGTGTCGGGTATGAAGAAGCATCCTCGTGCTGGGGACAAATCAGCAGTAAAGTTAGCTCAACTTTCCTCTAAGAGTTGATTTTTTTCCCTCCACAGAGATCTGACTTTGATGTTTTCTTTTAAATTACTCAATTCAGGCATTTATAAAACCTATTATAGACACTACTCAGTCAGAGCATCAGAAAGACTCAGCTTTCAAAGTAGAAGAAAGTGAGCTTGTGTTTGTGTACTTGGCACAAAGTATAACATCTGTTTATTGTCATCTTTTTCTTTTTGATTCTCCAGAGATACTATTGTTGTTCTTCAGCTTAAAAGAGGAGAAAACAGTTTTTTCCTGGGCACACGATTCAAGGAGACTTCATTGTCTTTGCTAACAACCACATGACAGTACTATTGGTGGTTCGAGTTCAGTATTGCATACTGGGAGTACCTAGCCTCATCTACTGTTGAGAGAAGCAATTGGGAGAGCATTAGCATTCTGAGAACACAGGATTTGTGAGAGAAAATGGGTGGAGGTGGCAAGAAGTTAATTTGCCAGTCTTGAATCTCCTTCTGAGGTCTCGGCCTTTGTTTCCAAATGCCTCCTGAATATACCTGGCTGAGCCATAGGTCTCTCAAACACTCAATGTCCACAGCTAAATTCCTTAACTCCATATCCCCACCCCAGACTTATTTCCTCTTTAATTCCTCATCTTATTAAGTCACACCAGCCTGAATTCTAGGAGTCATCTGGGACTCTCAACCTCTCTTTCATGCAACACATCTAGTTTCTCACTCGGCCTTTCAGCCCTGTCAGTTCTACTTCCTAAATATCTCTTGGGATCTCTGCACCCACTTTAAACACACACACACACACACACACACACACACACTCACTCATGCAGGTATGCATGCATGCACATACACACATGCATACACACACCAGTGTCTTGGTACCTTGGTTCAGGCCTAAATCATCTCATTGTGGCGCGATCAATTCTAAGATTCTTGGAGCCCATTGAGATGAATTATAAGCCTTTATTAGCCAGCCAGCAACTGACTCTCTACCATGCAGGGTTCAAGGAGATCAGCCCGAGCTCTCAAAAGAGGCAGTTTATAAAGCCTAGAACCATCAAACAAGCAAACAGATTAACCACATCCTAGTTAACATCAAACAAGCAAGCAGATTACAGAAGCAGAAGGTGGCCATTAGCATATCTTTGCCCAGAACCACACCCTTAACATTCCCCACTGTTTTTTTTTAGGGGAATTCAAATCATTGATTCGTCAGCCTGGAGCGGTGGGTAGTGAGTTCTGAGAACCATGAGTTTCATTGTTGTCTGCACCCTTTTTTGACATACGTAGTTAACAGTAGGTCTAATCCTCTCCTATTTTGTCAGTTTTCACCTAAAAGCCATACAAAGACCCCCTTACTTTAGGACGGAGAGAATTAAGATGGTCCAGACTGGAACCTTGATAGTCTTGTCTTTAGTGGGTCCTCTGTCCGACGCAGGGTCCATTGTTCTGATGTCTGTGGTGGATGTGCAGCCTTGATCCTGGTATGGTGAATCCAATGACAGTGTCCAGCTACCTTGACCGCGGTGGGTGTTGTGAAGATGACAGGGAAAGGTCCATCCCAGCAGC
>NW_024345872.1:1946158-2010061 GCF_902729225.1 Pteropus medius | reverse complement strand
TCTTGAAGCCCTGAGGCAGTCGAGTCCAAGTCAACTGTCCTGAGTAAAGTCTGTCTGGGTCTTCCCATTCAAAAGCAAAGATGGGCTGGCTAGCCTTGGCCAACGGCAGAGTAAAGAAGGCATCCTTCAGATCTAGGACAGTATATACTTGATGACTCGGGGGTAGCTGGCTGAGAAGAGTGTAAGGGTTGGGGACCATTGGGTGGATGGTCTCAACTAGCTTATTGACCTCCCTGAGATCCTGGACAGGTCGGTAGTCATTGGTGCCGGGCTTCTGTACTGGGAGCAGGGGAATATTCCAGGGGGAGTGGCAGGGAACTAAGATTCCTGCCTTCCTCAACTTTCGAATATGAACAACAATACCCCTTTGGGCCTTCTGACTGATAGGGTATTGACGTACCCGGGCTGGAGTAGCTGAGCTGGACAGAGTCACTATAATAGGAGGATGATGTGCTGCCAAGCTGGGAGGATTTGTTTCTGCCCAGACACCAGGAATCTTTTGTTGGAATTCAGTTAATAGGGGGTTTGTAGGTAAGGCTCACGGCGAGCTAATTAGAGGCTCCTCTAGCAAAAGGTATTCCTCAGACAATAGGCAGGTGAGTAGAATGGTCGGTGGGCCTGACTCGACAGTCAATTCAGTATGTCCTTCCTTGAAGGAAATTGTGGCCTGTAACAATTGTGGCCTGTAACAATTCTGTAGCAAGTCTCTACCCAGCAGCGGGTACGGGCATTCTGGCATAACTAGAAATGAATGCGTTATCGTTCCTTTTCCCAGATCTGTTATCCTGGCTTGGGTCCAAGGGTAAGATTTCCCTTGTCCAGTGGGCCCTTATATAAGTGTCTTTTCTTTTGAGAGTGGGCCCTGGGCGCTCTGTAGGACAGAGTAAGTAGCTCCTGTGTCTACCAAGAAGTTCACAGGCTTGCCCCCGACTTGTAAAGTTACCCTGGGCTCCTGGGGGCTTATAATGTAAGAGCCCCGACCTCCTCATTCTGCGTCCTCAAAGAGGACGAGGTGGGCCTTCTCCTCAGGGGCTTGTCCTTTTTCAGGGCACTCATTCTTCCAATGTCCCTTTTTCTTGCAGTATGCACATTGGTCCTTCTCTAGCCCGACTCTCCTAGGTCCATTGTTCACTCTGGGTGCCTGTCCTTGGCCTCTGCCTTTTCCTGTAGGTCCCTTTGGATTGGCTCCTTGCATGGTTGCAAGCAGGACCTTGGTCGTCTTGTTGGTCTGTGCTATATCTACCTCATTTCTATTGTTGAATACTCGTTGGGCTATCTCGACCAGCTCAGACAGGTTCTTTCCTTCAAACCTTTCCATCCTCTACAGTTTCTTTCTAATATCTGGGGCCGACTGACTGACAAAGGCTAAATTCACAGCCTTCCTATTATTAGGGTCCTCGGGGTCAATAGGGGTATATAACCGGTACAACTCTAAAAGTCGTTCCAGGAACGCCGCCGGCGATTCATCCTTAGCTTGGATGACCTCGCTTACCTTAGATAAGTTAATGGGTCGTCGGGCGGCAGACCGGAGGCCCTGGAGCAGAAGCTGGCGATACCGTTGGAGAGCCTCCTTACCTTGGTCAGTGTTAGGGTCCCAAGGCAGACGGGTGTTCGGGAAAACATGCTGGACGCGGGCCGGATCAGTGGAAGTCTGCCCATTGGGCTCTAATACCATCCTTGCAGCCTCCCTTAGAATTCGTTCCCGCTCCTCTGAGGTAAGTAGGACTTGGAGGTAAATAGGACTTGGTGACAATCGTCCCAAGTCGGCTGGTGGGTAAAGAAAATAGTCTCTAGCAGAGAGGTTAATCCCTGGGGTTTCTCTGAGAACGAGGGGTTCTGGTGTTTCCGATTGTACAGATCACTGGTGGAGAAAGGGACATAGACCATGAATGGCCTCTGGGTTTCTCTCCCAAGCGGGGGAGCCAATTGCCAGAGTGGGGCCAGGACTGCTGCCTGGTTCGACGAGTCAGGGACAGGATCAGGGTCTTTTGGGGGCCGGTACACAACCCCAGTGTGGGTGTGGGGAGGACTCTGGAGGGGTTCTGCCTTCCTGTTAGATGGAGACAGGAACAGGTCACGAGGGGAGAAAGGGGGAGGATTAGTGATCTCGGGGTCCTCAGGGGGTGCCTGTAAGACAGGGTAAAGAGAGTTAGGTGTCTGTCTGGACGGTTTCTCTTTTGGCCCCTTTGGTGTGGAGAGAAGGACAGACTTGGGAGTCACCTTTGACTCTTGGCCGCAGCGGCAGACCTTCAAGTACTTGGGGGCATCAGAAACAATATCGATCCACACATCAATATATGGAGCCTGATCAGGGTGGCCAGGATTTCCATAGATAATACCCCGCATCTGAAAGGCTGTTTGCAGGTCGAGTGACCCCTCTGATGGCCACTCTGTTCCAAATGTGAGCCAATCTAACTGGCAGAACCTCTGAAAGTCAAAGGGAGTGACACTAGCTCTGTAGGCTTGGGCTCGTCTCCTGAAATCCTTAAAATGGTTAAGGAGGTACTGAAGGGGGGTAGGACGATTTGAGGAAGAAGCCTGACCCATGTTAGTAAAAGCAGGCAAGATCCCCAACAAAAGCCAAATAAGCCAGGGCTAGGCTCAGCCCCTGACCTAGCGTCCAGTCGGACAGGGCCACGGAGGCAAGACCTAAGGAAAGAATTAAAATACCACACATCGATATATGGAGTAAACTTATGAAGACCAAGGCAATAGGAGGGTAACAGTACATTAGACCAGTCCGGACAGACAGACACAATACAGACAGACAAGACAAACTAAAGGTAGCACAAAACGCTAGTGTACCCAAAAACCTGAATACCTGAACCAGAAACCTGAATACCTGAAGTCAAGTCTGACTTCTCAGACCTTGACCGAACTAGGGAAGTATTGCTACATCCAACCTTCCACTAGTTCCTTTTAGGGACCACCGACAGACAGATCCAAGCGCAGTCTTACTCACCGGTGAAGCTGCCCAAGATGGCTCATGCCCAATTGTTACAGAATTAAACCTTTTTGTCCACTTGCCCTCCTGGGCGAGTCTGCCTAGCGTCCGGGGCTGAGAAACGTCTCTCAGCGGCCGTCCTCTGGACGGGGCAGGTCCTTGCCCAAGGTGGCCAGGGTCGTGGGTCTTAGGAGATCTCCCCGCTCTGGAGAGATCTCGCTAGGGCCTCCAAATATTGTGGCTCGATCAATTCTAAGACCCATAGAGCCAATTGAGATGAGTTATGAGCCTTTATTAGCTGGCCAGCGACTGACTCTCTACCATGCAGGGTTCAAGGAGATCAGCCCAGAGCTCCCAAAAGAGGCAGCTTTATAAAGCCTAGAACCACACCCTGGTTTAACATCAAACAAGCAAACAGATTAACCACACCCTAGTTAACATCAAACAAGCAAGCAGATTACAGAAGCAGAAGGTGGCCGTTAGCATATCGTTGCCCAGAACCACACCCTTAACAATCTCCCCTAAGAATTGCTGCATTCTTTTTTTAAATTATATTTTATTTTTATATTTTATTGGTTTCAAGTATATAGTACATTGCTTAGACATTTATATAGTTTATGAAGTGATTCCCCCTATTATTCTATCACCCACCTGGCTCTACACACAGCCATTACAATGTATTAACTATATTCCCTATGCTGTACTCTACCATCCCCGTGACAATTTTGTAACTACTAATTTGTACTTCTTCATCCCTTCAACTTTTTCTCCCAGCCCCACAACTTCCCTCCCATCTGGAAGTAACCAGTTTGTTCTCTGTATCTATGAGTCTGTTTTTGTTTAGTTTGTTCTTTTTGTTACTTAGATTCCACATGTAAGTGAAATCACATGGTGTTTATCTTTCTCTGTCTTATTTCACTCAGCATAACCTCTAGTTCCATTCATATCATTGCAAATGGTAGGGTTTCATTTTTTATGGCTGAGTAATATTCCATTGTATATATGAACCATAACTTCTTATTCAGTCGTCTCTTGATGGGCATGTAAGTTGCTTCCATACCTTGGCTATTGTGAATAGCGCTGCTATGAACATAGGTGTGCATAGATCTTTATGAATTAGTATTTTGGTTTTCTTTGAATAAATCCCCAGAAGTGTAATTGCTGGGTCAAAAGGTAGTTCTATTTTTAATTTTTTAAGGAACCTCCTGTTTTCTATAATGGCTGTACCATTTTGCAATCCCACCAACAGTGCAGGAGGATTCCCTTTTCTCCACATCCTCAGCAACACTTGTTTTTGATTTATTGATGATAGTCATTCTGACAGGTGTGAGACGATATCTTGTTGTGGTTTTAACTTGCATCTCTCTGATGATTAGTGATCTTGAGCATCTTTTCATAGATCTATTGGCCCTCTGTATTTCCTCTTTGGAGAAATGGCTATTCAGGTCTTCTGCCCATTTTTTTAATTGGATTGTTCTTTTGTTGTTGAGTTGTATGAGTTCTTTATAAATTTTGGATATTAGCCCCTTATCAGACGTATCATAGGCTAATATCTTCTCCCATTCAGTAGGTTGTTTTTTTGTTTTGTTGATGGTTTCTTTTGCTGGACAAAATCTTTTTAGTTTGATGTAGTTCCATTTATTTTTCTTTTATTTCCCTTACCCAAGGAGATATAGCAGAAAAAAATTACTAATATCAATATCAGAGTGTTTACTCCCTATGTTTTCTTCTAGAAATTTTATTGTTTCGGGTCTTACATTTAAGTCTTTAATCCACTTTGAGTTTATTCTTGGCATATGGTGTAAGAAGGTGGTCCAGTTTCATTTTTTTGCACGTATCCATCCAATTTTCCCAACACCATTTGTTGAAGAGATTTTCTTTACCCCCACTGTATATTTTTGCCTCCTTTGCCATGCTTTTAACTGGTCTCCCAGCCTTCAGTCTTATCTCCCCTCCAAACAATTTCCCATGTGCTTTGCAGAAATTGCTTTCTAAATACCAGTGTTATCCTGTCACCTCCCTGGTGTCATTCTCACTAGGTATCTAAATCTTCTCCAGTGTAAAATCTATCTCTTTACACACAGGTTTTGGTTATCTGGACTCTCACCTCTCTAGACTCTCACTTCTTTCCTCAAGAGTCAATATCTTGCTCTTCTCCAATTTCAGGAAAGCAACTCAGCCCTACAGGCCTTTGCACATCACAGGTCATTCCCTCGGCCTGGAATGCTCATCCCCACCTGGCCATCCTGGAAAACTCTTGCTTATCCTTTAAGCTTCTGAAAAAGTGTCAAAATGTTACCTACTCTTTTAAGCCTTTTCTTACTAACTCCAATCTGCTCTCAATTAACAGGCTCCTTCTGTGTTTCACATGGCATTCTAAGCACATCTCCATTGCAATAACCTGTTGTATTTTAGTCATTTGTTATCTCTCTCACCCACCAAACTGGGACCCCCACCTAGGTAAGCCTTGTAAACTGTCCTAAAGAAGACTAAGACATAACGGTGCTCAACATGCCTATTAAACCATTAAGTGAGTAAAAAGGATGAATTCCAATAACAATTCTATCTTTAATCCTAGAAGACCTGCTTCTGCTTCTGCCACCTTCCCTGTTTGGCTGAAGTATCTGACCAGCTCTGTCACTCTGCTGATCCACTTTAAACTTACTTTCAGTGAAAACTCTTAGCCTTTCTCCTACCTCCCTCAGCCTGTAGTTGGGAACTTGGCCTGAGAGCAAAACTCTAGGTTGATCCATATTAAACTTCATCTTGTTAGTTCTAGCACATTGCTCCAGGCTGTTTAAATCTTTCTGAAACTTGATCCTGTCACCCAGTCTATTAGCTAACCCTCCCAGTCTTGTGTTATCTGAAAATCTAAGAAGATTGCCATCTAGTCTCATCAAAAGCATTTGATAAAATTGTCAGACAGCCTTAGTATTCACTGGGTGGGATATTGGGCAGCTCTTAAAATGATAACTCCAAAGCCTCTGTATATATGTAAAATGTGTAATTTTTAAAAGCACAATATTTGTATACACTACGATTGCGACTATGTACAACTAGATATGCAAATGGATAACAATCTATAAAGACAATAAAGAAAGGTAAAACAACAAGGTTGTATTTAGGTGGAAGGTTAATAATACTTATAAAAATAATGTTTACTGGGTGCTAGGTCCAGGCACTATTACAAAATGAGCTTTACGTGAATTAACTCATTTAATCCTCACAACTATGCTATCAGGTAAGTACTATTATTGCTATCCATTTTACAAATGGAGAAATTAGGATACAAAACAGTTAACAGGCTGCCCCCAGTCACATAAGATGATCAGTAGCAGAGTCAGGATTTCAATCCATGCATACAAGCTCCAGTTTGTGCTTTTATCCAGGGATTCAGGTATAAAACTGGTTTTGTAAAGCCATATAAAATTTGTTGTGTAAAGTTGTAATAATCACAAATACATGTAAAGCTAAATAGCACAGAGCCATGACCTAGCAGGTCACTTGGGACCTCCTTGTAAACTATCACCATTCATTTGGGGCTATCTCTACCTAATCAGTGGTGATTTCTCTACCCAACATTCAGTCCATATTCTCCCATCTTATTTACCTAGATACAAACTCAGTTCCTAAAAAGGCAATTTTTTTTCTGACCAGATATTAAAGGTTCTTATTGATTGTCTTCAGCTGTTCCCCCTGATTTCATTTTATAGCCTTCTCACTACTGTCATCACAGCATGGTGCTATTCATTTGTGCTTTCCTTAGTTATTTGCTTCTCCTGTTATCTTTATTATAGATTTATTCAACAAACATTTATTCAGCAACTGTTATGTGCCAGGCAATGAAGATACTGAGTAAGATGGCATCTTTATCCTCAAGAAGTTCATAGTCTAATAGAGAACACAAGTAAACAGTTAGAATAGCTGCCATTTTTAATGCTTACCACATGCCAAGCACTGTGCTGAGTATGTTGTTGTAACCGCCAGCCCCCAAAAGACACTCGGACCACCAGAAATCAGTGAGTTATAGGAAACATGCTCTTTATTCAGCCAGCTGGGTCTGCCAGGGGTACGTGGACCCCAAATTAAGCAGCCCCAAAATGTAGAGGTACAGGGTTTTTAAGCCCTGAATCCCATTCCTCATTCTGTCTTAAACACAAAGGTCTATTTTTCTTTTATTCACTACCTGTCAACCCACAGGTCGGTTGTGCAAGCGGGGGTACAGGAGCAAAAAGCTTATTGTTAGACTGTTATGTTCCCATGGGCGATAGCCTATGTTCCCATGGGCGATAGCCAAGCAGTAATTTTCCAGCCAGCACATTCCCCACTGGCCTTAGCAGAAAATCAAATCTTTGATTCTTCATGTGGAATTTGCTCATAGCCTCTATTTTGTAATACTAAAAGTTTAATAGAATTAATTCTCTTCCTTATATATGCAAACAAGAAATCGAGGAAACATGGGCCAAAAGTTAACAAGAAGAGGAGGAGGATTAAAGGTCCAGCTATAGCAGATAGAAGGGTTGTTAGCCATGGTGACCAACTGAACATCCTATGAAACCAGTTATCTGATTCTAGTCTTTGTTTTTCCCTAGCATCTTAATTTCTCTCTACTAGTCGTAAGCTCTCTCTAATTACTCCAGAGTTATTAGCATAGAAGCAACAGGTTTCACCTAGAGCCATACATAATCCATCTTGTTCTAAGAATAATAAATCTAAACCTCTTCTATTTTGGAGGACTACTTCTGCTAGTAAATCGACTTGAAGTTCTAGCCTGCTGAGCTCAGTTAAGTTTAAGGGAGTTCCTACCCCGACATAGTAAGGGGGTTTTTGGGTTTGGGCACAACCAGCAATTTTGTCCTATGTCTGGGGTGGTCTTATTTAAGACCTTGTGTATTGTCGTTAGCAAAGTTATTAATGCTCCTTCTGATTTTGGTTGTGGCTGGTCGAATGCCTGGGCTAAAGAGATAAAAAGGAAGAAACAAAGGGTTATACTTATGTATGCTTGAGTCTTAGTCTTAAGGGCCCGTCTTCCTGAGCTGTCCACTCTCGTGCTGCCTTCACGTGGGAGTGATGAATCCATGATGGGATGCTGTCTACTTTAACTGCAGTGGGTGTCATCAGGTAGACAGTGAAGGGTCCTTTCCATTTGGGTTCTAGTCCCTTGGAAGTGAACTTCCGGATCCACACAGAGTCCCCAGGCTGAAACTGATGGGGCAGTCTGTCCCCTGGGGCTGAGTGGACAGCATGAACCCCAGACCAAATCTCCTTCTGTACACTTTGAAGGGCCTGTAAAGACTTAAGTAAGACAAGGTTACGTAGTTCTGCCTTTTTCTCATCTTCTATTCTAGGTACTAAAGGTGGGGGTTTTCCAAAGAAAATTTCAAATGGGGTGAATCCGTTAATATATGGAGTACACCTGGCTTGGAGGAGAGCAAAGGGGAGTAGTTCTACCCAGGTCCCACTAGTTTCTAATCCTAACTTGACTAATGTCTTTTTTAGGGTCCGATTCGTTCACTCTACTCGGCCCGAACTTTTGGGGCCGGTAGGCGCAGTGGAGTTTCCATTACGAATTTAGGTACCTAGCCAATTGTTGTGATGCCTTTGCTACAAAGGCTGGCCTGTCATCAGACCCTAAAGTTCCAGGGAGACCAAATTGAGGGAGAATTTCTTGTAGTAGTTTCTTAGTAGCTACTAAGGCAGTCTCTTTCCTGGTGAGGAAGGCCTCTACCCATCCTGAAAATGTGTCTATAAAAACAAGTAAATATTTGTAGCCCCCCCATAGTCGGGGTAATCTCAGTGAAATCTACTTCCCAGTGGTCCCCCAGATAAGTTTCTCTTTCCCTATGCCTAGATTCTATCTTCCCCTTCTTTGGATTAATTTGGACACAAGCCGGGCATCGTGAGGCAATCTCCTCTGCAGTTCTTCTCCCTTTTAACAAGTGAAAGTAGGGGTCTAAAGCTTGGAGCATCTTAGTTTGCCCTAGGTGTATGGTCTGGTGTAGTTGGTGGAGGAGAGTCCTTCCAAGGGCCATGAGAGCCTGATTTTTCCATCTGAGGTTGTCCACCACCCCTGTTGGTTCCTAGTGGCTCCCTTATCTTGAAAATATATGTTCTCTTCTGCCGTATAGGTCAGAGACGGAGGCAGTTCTGGGTAAGGGACAACAGTCAGTAGATGTGGTGGGGACCCCACTGGCCTTGTGGCCACTGTTCTTATCTCTGCATTGGCTCATTGGTTTCCCTCAGCCTCAGGACTATTCCCTTTTTGATGCCCTTTACAAAGAACAATAGCAAGAGTCTTAGGCATCTATAAGGCTTCAAGTAAGGCTAAGATCTCCCCCTTGTTCTTGATGTCCTTCCCAGCTGAAGTCAGAAGCCCTCTTTCCTTGTAGATGGCTCCATGTACATGTGCAGTGGCAAAGGCGTATCGGCTGTCAGTGTATATCATGACTGCCTTATCCTTTCCCCATCTTAGTGCCTCAGTGAGGGCGATGAGTTCTGCCTTTTGAGCAGAAGTCCTATGGGGAAGAGCCTGTGACCAGATGGTGCCAGTTAGTTACGACCACTGCCTCAGCATACCTCCTTCCTTCCTGCATGAAGATGCTCCTGTCCGTGAATAGAACTTCATCGGCCTCAGGCAGAGGGGAGTCTTTGAGGTCTGGCCGCGAGGAACACATAGCATCAGTGAAATCTATGCACTCATGAACGGGAGTCTCGGAGTCTGGGTCTGGCAACCGATTGGCTGGGTTGATGACAGTAGCTTTGGATTTTAGCCATACGTTTGGGGTCATCCGGTGCCTCCTTGTTGTTGAACACCTGGGCTATCTCAACAATTTGGGACAGGTTCATCCCTGCAAAATCTTCTAATTTTTTGCAATTTACACGGGATATCGGGGGCCGCCTGAGTAGCAAAGGCTATATTAATTGCCTGCTGGTTCTCAGGGGCCTCAGGATCAATGGGGGTGTATACCCGGTACACCTCGTTCAATAAACGCTCCAGGGGATTCCTAAGGTCCCTGTATAACTTCAGTTACCTTAGAAAGGTTAGTTGGCTGACGAGCAGCCATCCTAATTCCTCCAATTAGAATCTGGTGGTACCGATCTAATGCCTTTCTCCTTGCCTGAGAATTGTGTCCCCAGTCTGGGTGGGCAGAGGGAAATTCCTCCTCAATCTGTTCCCCTGCTTCCTCAACTCTCCTCCCTCTCGCAGCTATCTTTTGTGTTTCAGTCCGAATGCCTCCGCGTTCTTCCTCCATGAAGCGGGTAATTAAAAGCTGTTGGCAATCATCCCAGGTGAGGCAGTGAGTCTGAAAGACACTTTCTAAGAATCCTATTAATGCCTGGGGTTTCTCAGAGAAAGGCAGATTCTGTGCCTTCCAGTTGTACAGGTCACTAGTCGTAAACCATAAAGGGCCTGTCTGTGTGATGACCCTGCGGTGGTGCTTCTCACAAGGGGAGGATGGCTGGGGTGGTGGTAATGGCTGGTGCCCTGCCCAGAGCAGGAGCAGGAGGCCCATAGGGGTTACCTGCCCATGTCTGAGGAGGTGAAGCGGTGCTATTTGGCCTCTGTTTTCCTGGATTATAGGGTGGGGGAAGGTCACTGTCCTCCGGTAGAGATTGGAGGACTGAGGGACTGGGCTGTCTTGGAGATTCAGTTGCTGCATGTTTCGGGGGGCCCACAACTAAGGCTCGTGCCCCTAGAGAAAGGGCACACCGGCGGAGCCAAGGAGGGAGTGTCTGAACAAGGTTTAACCATTAATTGATGTAGGGAAACTAATCAGGATGTCCTGGGTCTCCCGTGACAATCTTCCAAACATTCCTCACTAAACCCCTGTCAAAAGAACTCTCCGGAGACTAGTTTACATCAAAAGACAGTCACTCAACTTTACACAATGTTTTTAGTCTGCCCGGAGAAAATTTCATGCCATAGTCAGCTCCTTCTACAAACCCTTCTTTGAAATGTCACAGGAGACAACCCAAAGGTGTCTTCTGTGAACTCAGGCTTCCCCACATTGCTTGCACAGAAAACAGAAAACAGACACTCAGACAAGAACAATCAGACACTCAGACAAGAACAATTACTGGAGTGTAGGTGGACCCAGAGAAGTCCGCCACCTACAACCTAGACAAGACCAGAGACAATAAACAGAACCCGACAACAGGGCACAGGAGGCGGCATCCCGCAGCCTGGCCATGGTCCGGGAGATAAGACTGCGTCCATTCTCTCCACGGACCCTCACTGACCAGTCAACAGAAACAGGAAGGTACCTTTTATCCAGACACCGAGGCCTCGGAGATTCCAGATTCCCGTCAGGACCAGGAACAAAGAGCATGCCCTAAAAGGTTGCGTCCTTGACGATTGTGCTGACCCGTCATAGCATTCAAGGGCCCTGGAACATCTCAGGTTGGCCACCCCTTTCAATCCGTAACAGGGACAGCAACCGCTTCGGAGGCCGGTCCGGTCTTAGATCCCAGGGCCACTCCCTGAGATCTCACTGAGGCCTCCAAATGTTGTAACTGCCAGCACCTGAAAGACACACGGCCCACCAGAAATCAGTGAGTTATAGGAAACATGCTCTTTATTCAGCCAGCTGGGTCTGCCAGGGGTACGTGGACCCCAAATTAAGCAGCCCCAAAATGTAGAGGTACAGGGTTTTTAAGCCCTGAATCCCATTCCTCATTCTGTCTTAAACACAAAGGTCTATTTTTCTTGTATTCACTACCTGTCAACCCACAGGTCGGTTGTGCAAGCGGGGGTACAGAAACAGAAAGCTTATTGTTAGACTGTTATGTTCCCATGGGCGATAGCCAAGCAGTAATTTTCCAGCCAGCACACATTACATGTTGTGTCTTATGTGATAGAGTAAGGTGGTTAAGTATGTGGGTTCTGGAGTTAGAAGAGCTGGGTGCAAATCCTACCTCTGCCATTTCCTGCCTGTGTGACTGCTCTGTACCTAAGTTTTTCATCTGAAAAAAAAAAAAATAGAAGAAAAATAGTAGCTACTTCTTCGGGTTATTCTGAAAATCAAATAATATAATACATGCAAAACAGCACAGTGCCTGGCACATAGTAAGAGAACAATAAATGTCAACAATTGGTAGTGATCCTATCAATAACTATCAAGAAACTTGAAGATTAAAGAGGCTATGTAACTTTCCCAAAGTCAAATAGTTAATGAGCACTTATAGCTGAGAGACCATAGTCAATTTCTGAACCTCTGTTTCCTCAGCAGCAACAACAAAGTTTTCATAAAGATCACAATGATAATGTATGTAAAAGCGCCTAGTATGCTTTTATAGTACTCAATAATTATTAGTTAATATAACATTTAAAATAATTCATATAAAGTGTTAGCTCAAGAATCCTTAAGCTCCTCCACTAAGCTGAGCACTATTCTGGGCCCTGTGGGAACCACAAAAGAAGTATCAGAAATGGTAAGTTGCTCATGTTCCACTCAGCTAACGAGTGTCAGAGCTGACATTTTAACCCAGAGCAATCTAACTTAAGCACCATATTCTTAATGCAAGCACCACTGCATTTCTCCCTCTATGTAATTAGATAGGTGGAAAATCACATGGTATAAGATGAGAGAGAAAGTTTGGTTGAAGAAGTACGCCTTGAAATAAATCTTGGAACATTATAGGTTCTGTGTAGACTGAGAAGAGAGAGATGGTATTACAGGTAGAAAGGCAAAGCATAAGACATAGAAATGGGAACAAATAAACAAACTTACCTGGCTTGTTTGGGTTGGGGAAGATACCAAACCATGTGAAATCTTCAATCTACTTGTTTGGATGCAAATACGGCGTGCCCCTTACCAGGCCCCCAGATTACCTAATGTTTTCTATCTCTTCTTGCTCTTCCTAGAAAATTAACTCACCTGCTCTTTCTTCTTTTTAGGCTCTTTGAAACCCTTCAGTCACTCTTCTGGTCTGTATTCGGCCTTTTAAATCTCTACGTCACCAATGTGAAAGCCAGACACGAGTTCACAGAGTTTGTGGGAGCTACCATGTTTGGAACGTACAATGTCATCTCTCTGGTAGTGTTGCTGAACATGCTGATCGCCATGATGAACAACTCGTATCAGCTTATTGCCGTGAGCAGCTTTGCTTTACACGGTGGTTACCTTTACAAGGGTGGTTTTGGGAGGGGTCACGTTGGCATGGAGCCCATTGGAAACTCAATGAAACAGCCTGTCTGCCTCAATTATTTTACATTAGCTTTCCCAGTTGTTAGATTAAATATTTCCTTCCAAGGCAAATCAGTTTGGAGTCTTCAGCCATTGAGTCCTGGTAATCTAGAAAAAGGTGTTCTACTTTAATAAGAATTTCTGGTTACCTGTTAAAAAATATTTTTAAATCTCTGAATCCATTTTCTTGACTTATTAAGGAGAGCTCAGGAGATATGAGCTTAGGAGGCTACATGTCACCCACTAATCTCCAGGACGGATTGAACTGATCCAGTTCTCTAAGCAGGAGGGCCTTATATCCTTCTCCACAGCAATCATCTCCTTCCCAAAACTGAGGACTCCGTTGACAAGGACAACTTTTTCAGAGAGAGTGGCTACTTTTTTATCAAGGATACATGAATAACTGCACTTCACTGTGAGACACTCTGAAGTAGAGTCCATTGCTAAATATTTTTGACCATCATGTTACCATTTAGATCAGCAATATATATTACTCTAAACTAGAAATGGCAAAAGTATAGAATATGGGATCAATCTGGGCCCTGCCCTGTTTTTCATGTCAAAGTAAATATCTAACCTTAGCTTATTTTCTTATGATTTGCCTATCATTTCTAGAAGTGGAATATTAGCAAGGACTTCTGGCCAAGATTCTATATAGTTGAGTATCAGTGAATTTGGATGTTTAATTCATAAGATGCTTGATCACCCCCACAGGTCTATCTATTGCTCAAAGTTTCGCTGTAGCATAGAAGTCACAGAATAGAAAGACCTGAGTCTTATCTTCCTTCATAAGTGCTATTTCTCAGACTTAGTTTGCTACTGAGGAGTCATTTAGCCTATAGAAAAGAAGATTAATTATAGGTTACATGTGTATATGTGTGCATGCGTGGGTATGTCTACAACCATAACTTGTTTTACTGTGCTTCACTTTGTTACACTTCACATATGTTGCATTTTTTACAATTTGGAGGCAGAATCTTCCACCAGCAAAAAGATTACCACTCCCTTTATTGAAATATTCACTTTATTGTGGTGGTCTGAAACTGAACCCACAATATCTCTGAGGTATGCCTGTCCATACACACATATGTACGCACATAATGTCCAATTTTCATAATTATTATTGGTGGTAGTAAACATCTGTGATCCATTTCCACTAAGAACACATCAAAGAGGAATGAGTTTATGTTGCAGTGGGAGACTTTTGAGTTATATATATATGGAAGAACTTCCTAAACATAAATGGCAATGAAATGCATTCTCCTAGGTGAATTTGTAGAATTTCTTCCATTGGAGAGTTTGAAAAATCAGGATATAAAATTATCTACTAGAATGGTTAAGATCTGAGGTGCTTAGGTGAGGGAGAAAGGAGAGGAGTATAGTGAAAAAATATATTAGGAATTAAAAGTCCAGGGTCTCTAGTTCTGGTTCTGTTGTTTATAATCATGTGACCTTGAGTAACTTTCTCTTTTGGAGCCTCGGTTTCTTCATTCAAAAATTTGGAGGGTTGGGATAGATGGTCTTTTTTTCCAGTTTTATTGATATGTAATTGGCATACAGTTATGTGCCATATAAGAAGTTTTGGTCACAATGAACCACATATACAATGTGGTACCATAGGGTAATAATGGAGCTAAATTTCTTATAAGAAATGAGAGGATATGTGGTTCAGGTTGAATGTGTTTTTCTCTGATAGGAATAATATCTGTGGGGCTTGGCAGTAGATTCCCTCTCACTCACAGCACGTCAGTTTTGAGCGCACAGATAACATCCCCATCAGTCAGCCATTGACACAGAGGAGCCTGTCCCCTCCAGCTCTACATATTCAGAGGGTGCTATAGTCCTTCCAGATCTAGCTTGATGGACTTCAGAGTACATTGCTGTAAATTCTTTCCCGAGGACCTGAGATTCTGTATAAGGACACGGGTCCACAGGAACTGCCGTAACAAGTATTAAGTGCCACTGCCACTTCAGTAAAAGCTTTCTGTGATAGTGTGGAGCCAGCCTGTCCCTCTACTTTAAAAATATGTTCAGGATGAAATTATGTAAAGCATAAGTAAGTTTTATTTCTTCAGTTTAATGCCAGAAAGAGCCCTTTGTGCCAGACAAGGTTAATGGAACCAAAAACAAATTTCCAAAGTCTAACTATCGAGACCCCAGTTCTACACCTTCTCCATGTTAAACACCTCCCTCTTTTTTAAATTTCTTAATCTGACCACTGTTGCAACATGCACTAGCCAATACCACACTGCCATGACATCACTATGTTTCTTTATCTCTCCATCTTGATTTCTTATTCCTACTGATCCTCAGGCCACCTTTCACTCCCTGCCAGTCAGTATTGTGGTGATCTACACCTTACCCAACCAGTTTCTCCTGAATATTGCCTATCAATCCAGCCCACAGAGTTCATGGAGAAGCATTGACAACTTCAATGTTGCCTTTCTGACCCTGTCAGAAGGAAGCAGGGGGAGGGCTTGTAGGACAGTGTTTATAAAGTCTACAGTAATGTACAGTCATATCCTAGGCCTTCACATTCACTCATCACTCGCTCACTGACTCACCCAGAGCAGCTTCCAGTCCTGCAAGCTTCATTCATGGTAAGTACTCTCTATAGGTGTACCATTTTTTTTATCTTTTATACCATATTTTACTGTACCTTTTTTGTGTTTAGATATGTTTAGATACACAAATACCATTACAGTTGTCTACAGTATTCGGTAAGGTAAAATGCTGTACAGTTTGTAGTCTAGGAACAATAGGCTCTACCATATAGGCTATACCATCCAGGTTCGTGTAAGTACACTCCATGATGTTCGCACAATGATGAAATTGCCTAATGACATATTTCTCAGAACATATCCCCATTGTTAAGTGATGCATGTCTGTATAACGTTGTGTATGTTTAAGGTGTACAATATGATGATATGATATACATATATATTACAAAATGATTACCATAAGGCTAGTTAACACATCCATCACTTCACATGTTATCATTTTTGTGTGTGTTGTGAGAACGTTTAAGACTTACTCTCATAGTACTTTCCAGTATGTAATACAACTTTGTTAACTATATTGACCACACTGTGCATTAGATCCTCAGAACTTATTCATCTTCTAAATGGAAATTTGTACTCTTTTACCAATATCTTCCCATTTTCCCCAATCCTCAACCATGGCAACCACTATTCTACTCTTTGTTTCTATGAGTTTGACTTTTTTAGATTCCACATATAAGCGAAATCATACAGTATTTGTCTTTCTCTGTCTGACTTATTCTACTTAGCATAATGCCCTACAGTTTCATCTGTGTTATTGCAAAAGGCAGGATCTCCTTCTTTCTCATGGCTGAATAATATTTCACTGTGTGTATATATACATATATATGTGCATATACATAATATCGCATTTTCTTTATCCAACTGTCTATCAATGGACACTTAGGTTGCTTTCATATTTTGACTATTGTGAATACTGCTGCATGGGGATACAGATATCACTTCAAGATAGTGATTTTATTTCCTCCAGCGATGTACCCAGAAGTGGGGTTGCTGGATCATATTGTAGTTTTATTTTTAATTTTTTAAAGGAAACTCCATACTGTTTCCTATACTGGCTGTACAAATTTACATTCTCACCAGCAGTGTATGAGGGTTTCCCTTTCTCCACATCTTCACCAATACTTGTTACTGCTTATCTTTTGGATAATAGCCATTCTGACAAGTGTGACATGGTATCTCATGGTGGTCTTAGTTTGTATTTGCCTGGTGATTAGTGATGTTAAACATTTTTTCATGTACCTATTGGCCATCTGTATGTCTTTAATACCCCCAATATACTGTGAGTCTAGGTGTCCACAGATGAGCAGGATAGACTCACAAGGTTCTTTCGAGCTCTAAAATTCTGCCCATCTGATGCTTTTGAAATGGAATAGAGTTCAGTTTCATCTTTATCCTCTCTCTCTCTCTCTCTCTCTCTCTCGTTCAAACCCAACTAGATTAAGAACTCTGAAATGATCTATGCTCACTCCTAGTCTGTTTCTATAAGAGAACAGGCATAGAATCTCAGGGTTTTATTTTTCCAACACTATGCCTACCATCCTGAACCCCTACCCTGCCAAAATGGCAATATTCATGCTGAAGTGTTTATTTTCTCCCTTGATATCCTACAGCTGATTGTTCCTAATGGTAGTGGAAAAGGGAGATATCTTCTTGTTGCCTAATGCAGGGCTGTGATGTCTCCTGAGTTCAGTGACATTTTGCTAGGAAGAGTGAAAATTATCTACTCTAGCTCCCTTGGCACCACCTGTTATTAGTAAGTTGTGTTTTAATGCCACCTACTGCTGCACCTGAGGAAAATACCTTGGCTTAGGAGAGAACTAGGGGTTGGGGGTTTGAGGGATTGCAGAGAGATGGCCTGAATGGGACCTATACCCTCTCACACATGTGGGGTCATAGCCAACCATTCTGAATACTACTGGCTGCTTTAGGATCCTCTGGTAATGTGTCTTTACCATTTGGAATTGGATCCAGTGGAATTCTAATATCGAGCAGCCTGAATCCAAAAATACCTGGAATCATTTAAGTGATAAAAACCAGCAAGTAGATTTGATTCCATTTGCCACATCTCCACTTCAGTAGTGGATGCAATTTTTAGAAGGGTCTTGATATGAGGGAAAGGTTATAGAAAAGGAAGCCACTGAAGACAAATCTTTCTTACTTCAAAAGGTATCACAGGCTGACTGTCTAAGTAGAGACTCAGTTGTCAATGTGCTTTACTGTGAATCTGTTTAGTGTACATTCTAAGACAGGCCTCAAGAACACCAGTTAATAGCAATCCTTTGAAGGGGTGAGCTCTTTCTCAGTGATCTGTGCAGGATGCAGAGCTGCTGGTGACAATTCATATTTCTATGCCAGAAGAGGCTCCACTGCAGTAGTGGATAGAGTCAGCCTCAAAATATGCGGAAGCAGAGATCACTCCAGGCTTGTGCTCTGTGGTCCCAGCCAGCATCAGCAGGTGAAGCTGGCCATATTGTTTATTATTATTATTATTATTATTATTATTATTATTATTATTTGTAACTAGCAGTGATTTATATCTCCCTTAAGCTGCTTATTTTCCTCTGTGATGCTTCATTCACACATCTACCTTGTCACTTGCTGCTCCCAGTTCCATCAAGTGAAGCTGTCCTTGATGCTTTTTTAATCAAATTCACCCATATAAAAATATTAGTGAGAGAGACAGAGCAGTCCCACAAAATTCATTGACCTTAGGCCCTATACCTACCCCCAGCTCACCCGTAAGGGGCATCTCTCTTGCCTGAGATTGGCCTCCCAGAACATGGGGCTCATGACGATCTGTGATAAAGCCTCATTCAACAAGTTAATAAGAACCCTAAGTTTCTTTGGCTGCTGTGGAGTATTCACTCTAACACTGAGAGTAAGTAAATAACAATTGCCTCACTGAGCCACATCTGCTGGGTGGTTTGGGAAGAGCCCAAATACATAGAATTGTTTTCTCCATTAGGGTGGCAACATTTGGAGGCTCTGATGATGAATGGACTCTCCCACTGCAGAAAACAGTTATGCAAATAGACATTCATCAGAACAGACCCAGAAAAGTAAAGACAGCAGACAAGATTGGTCGGGGCCGCTGCACACCACCAAAGTGCCAAGGAGGGCAGGTGGCCTCCCTGCCCTACCCTAGTCATCTAGAACCAAACTCAGCCTCTCAAAGCACAGAGGAGAAAACAGCACTTCACACACTGTATCATGATTTGTAACCCTCTAACCAAGCAGATAACTGCTATGCACTGATACGGCAACCAGTTTTTAAAATATTGAAATATTTCCATACCAGGTGATAAATAGCTGCCACTCCAGCTGTTCCCTCTGGGATACCCCCAGGGCACCCCGCACTCCAGCAAGTATAACACCTGGAACAGCAGGTATTTTCCATGCTCCTGTTCCAATGCTATTGCTGTCATACATTCTGATTGGTCAGTTTCTTAAACAGTCTGAATATCACTGTGGTAGGCAGAATTTTAAAGTGCTCCCCCAAGATTTCCCACTTTAATGTCAGGACTGAATATAATGAGATACCATGCTTGTGATTATGTTGTATTACATGGCAAAAGAGATTTTGCAGATGTAATTAAGGTTACTAATCAAAGAGATTCTCCAGGCAGGCCTAATCTAATCACATGTGTCCCTTAAAAGCCGAATTTTCTCCAGCCAGTAGCAGAAGAGAATATCAGATTCAAAACACACAGAGGATTCTATGTCCCATTACTGGCTTGAAGATGGAGAGAGCCATATGAGACCTCAAAAGCATAAATAATAAAACTCCCTTTACATAAAAAATAAAAAAAGAATTAAATAACTAAAAAAATGTGGGTGGCCTCTAGGACATGAGTGTGACCCCCAGCTGACAGCCCACAAGTTAGTGGGGACTTTAGTCCTACTACCACAAGGAAATGAATTCTGTGAACAATGGAAATGAACTTGAAAGCACTCTTCTCCAGAGCCCCTCGATAACAGCTCAGCTATACTGACACCTTTATTTCTACTTTGGGAAGGCCAGTGTGACTGGAGTGGCATGAACACGAGGGAGAGAAGTAAAAGATGAAGTTAGAGAGGTAGTGGGAGTGAGGAACAGATTATTTAGGGAATGAAAGACCTTTGTAAAGACTTTGACTTCTACTGCAGGTGAAATGGGGAGCCATGGGAGGGTTTTGATCAGAGGAGGTACATGATCTAACGTGCATTTTAATAAGATTTCTGTGGCTGATTGAGAAAAGACAAAAATTGTACAGGGGCAAAGACGGAAATTATAAGACCATTGAATCAACCAGACTAGAGATAATAGTGGCTTAGACCAGGGTGGTCGTGATGGATGTGATAAGAAGCAGTTGGATTCTAGATATATTTCAAAGATAAATCCAGTTTACCAGTGGATCAAATGTGGAGTGTGAGCAAAAGAGAGGTGTCAAGGATGACACCAAGATTTTGGGCCTGAGTAACTAGAAGGTTGGAGTTATCCCTTACTGAGATCGGAAAAAGTGGGGAAGGAACAGGCTAAGGTGTAGGAATGCAGAGATCCAGAGTTGAGTTTTCGATGTGTGATGTTGGAAATGCCTATTAGACATCTGAGTGGAGATATTGACTAGGTGTGGTCTACAGCAGCAGTCCCCAACCTTTTTGGCACCGAGGATCGGTGCTTCTATGAGAACCTAATGCCTGATGTTATAAGGTGGAGCTGAGGTGGTGATGCTAATACTGAGGAGTGGCTGCACATACGAATGAAGCTTGGCTTGCTCTCCCGCAGCTCATCTCCTGCTGTGTGGCTCAGTTCTTAACAGGCCACAGACCAGTACCAAACTCCTGGTCTACAGATCTAGCAGAGAGGTCCAGACTAGAGCCAGGGATTTAGAAGGACTAGATGAGATCACTAAGGGAGTGTGGACAGAAAAAAAGAAAAGGTCCAAAATTAGGCTTGAGGCACTTTAATTTTTAGAAGCTGGAATAACAAAATAGATTGCCCAAAGGGACTGAGAAAGAACAGCCAAGAGACGTTAGAGAAAAACCAGGATAATGCACCATATTATGATATTTTATTATCCCCAGTTTATTGATAAGGTCATATGCTAGAAAGTGGTAGAGGCTGGATTTGGATTGAAGGAGTCAAACCCCCAAACCCATGCACAGAACCACTGTATTTATCCCATAGACACTTGAGGCCAAAAAGCACCTGATACGCACTTCACTATGAGGTCCCTAATATACCTTCTTTCCTTCCCAGAGCTGAGATTCTCAAAGCTTTTACACACACACACACACACACATGCCACACACACACACACACAGATCCACTAGCTCTTTTTCTCCTTAGTACGCCCACCAGACTTGGAACTTCTGGTTTCTTGTCAGCAGTGCTGCTAATCTCAGCCTTCTCAGATGAACAATCAGACAATACACCTGAGATCACCACACCCATAGAGGGTCAAAGCTCATCTACATGAAAAAAAACTCCTCATTCAACTTATACATCCTGCCTTGGGACCTCTCAGCCCTGTTCCTTTTCTTCCTAGATAACTCTTGCTGCTGAAAGCCTCTCTTGAAATCATATCTTCACCGGCAAATGAAATATCCACCCTCCTATTTCATGAGTGGAGAGAGGAGCATTCTCTCTACAAAAGCTGCAGGGGACACCAAACACTGACTCTTCAGACTTTTGCATCTTGCCTGGGCCTGGCCTGGCCCTCCCCCTGGTGGTCTGACACAGAAATGGATTCTTCGATCATTCTGCATCAATACTCATTCACGGTCAGCAAGCTGTCTGAGAGCTCGAATCTGCTAGGAATTAAAGCTCTTTTCCTCAAAATGCTGAGGGTATAGTTTGGCAGGTCTTTGCTGAGCAGTAGACTCTGCTTCCAACAGCAGCAGCAGCCTTTGATGCCTGCTGCTTGCCTGGTAATGATTTCAGTGACTGACAAAGATGAAAGTAGGAATGGGAAGAGGACAAATGAAAAGAAGTGATGGTTTTTCTTTCCCTATGCTAAAGGGAAACTAAACAGGGCAGATGCTTGGGCTGCTCCTCTGCACCACAGATTCACCTGGATGTGCATCAGGAACATCAGTAGTTGTCATGGAAATTCTATTTTGGGTAACTCAAACAGAAACAGTACCAACTATGAAAGTGACAGGAAGGGCCTAATGCCCAAAGAATACTTCTGTCCATCTGCTGGCTGGTTGATGTCCTTTCCTCTTCCATCCAGTATACAACAATCTAGAGCTAAAAATAACTATTTCATTTTTAAAGATTTCAGAGCTGAGTCTCAGGAAGAATTGTTCCTTGTGGAAGACCTGGCTTTCTTATGCATTAATCTCTGAACGTTCTTTTTATAGGCTACAAATAATATTTGTGAACAACTCAAATGCCCATGGCCCAGAACTCATACTTGAGGAATGTGATTCTTCTTGACTTCTGCCTTATTTTCATTATCCTTATTCAGGGCATCAGGAATCAATTGACTGGAAAGCTAAGTGATATAAATGTTCTTTAATATCCTAGTAGCTTGAAGAATAGAAACTAAATGTGAGCACTGAGTTATTAATATTAATGTTTCTCTCCCTCCCTGTGGTTACTGGAGCCCTGTTGTAGTCTGGTGCAGTGTGAGAGAAAGCATGGGCCAGGAGGTGTCCTATAGCTACAACACAGAAGTCATAATACCCGGTAAGAGCATCAGAGGTTACAACCCACTGCATTACTTTGCCTTTTACTTGAGATATGACAGTAAAATTAAATTATCTCAGCTGTCAAGGTAAATTTGCTTTTGTTTAAAAGAGGAAAATAGAGGAGATCTAAGAGTAAAAAATGAGGGGAAAAGGTCATTGTATTTATCTCTTCCTTATTCTCCCCTCTTCAGTCACAGGATTTTGTTTTTGCCTCTGTTTTCTTCCCAACTTCCCAACTTCCCCTGCGTGTTTGAACTTATAGAAGTATCTGGACCTATAAATTTGTGAGCTAATCACAAAGGCTTGATGAGAAGTATGTTTATCTTAAAGCTGCTCTTAATAAATGTGGCATATCGGGAATTTCTAATAGTGAAAGAAAAGAAAGTATTGTAGGCCTCCTCATTCATTACAAAATCAACACCAATTATTAAAAAAGGTTTGAACTACTGAAATTAGAATCTTCTTAACTGACTCCATCGAAGTTCCCATTGGCCTACCCCTAAAGACTCCTGGATGTACAGAGAAGTTTCCATCATCCCACGTACCCTCTAAGAGGTTATGCCACCGGGTTTTACTCTTAATACCTACTTCATACATTTCATACAAGAAAACTAACCAACACAAAGATACTTTATGCTGAAGTCTCTTCATCTTTAATCACAATACACTGAAACAGTAGGCTCTCACTTAATGTTTATTGAATAAATGAATAAATTAATGAAATTTTTTATAATTACGAAAACAGTTTTATTATAAAGGATATAAGTCAGGACCACCCAAATGAAGAGACACATAGAACAAGGACCAGGAAAGTCCTAGACACAGGGCTCTCATGTTCTCTCCCCATTGAACTAAGACAAGTCATGTCACCTTTCTGGAATACTGATGTATCATTCAGCCAGAAGCGTGCTCAGGGCTTTCGTGTCAGAGTTTTTATTGGTGTTTTATCACTTAAGTGTGATTAACCGAATAATTGGTCATGTGAGAGACTACAAATTAATGATTTTTTAATGCACGTGACTTCCCAGACTATTTTAAAGTGTGAAGACTGAGCAACAAAGCTGACCAAGCCTACATTTATTGTCCTGTAGTTCAGAGGCTGGCAAAGTTTTCTGTAAAGAGGCAGATAGTGAATATTTTAGGATATGTGTGCTGTAAGATCTCTGTCACACTATTTAATTCTGCTCCTGTAACATGAAAGAAGCCATAGAAAATACATAAACAAATGAGGTGACTGTGTACCAATAAAACTTTATTTATGGGTACTGAAATTTGAAATTCATATAATTTTCAGGTGTTAAAAATATTCTACTTTTGATTTTTCAACTATTTAAAAATGTAACAACAGTTCTTAGCTAGAAGTCTATACAAAACCAAGTGGCAGGCCAGATTTAGCCTGCAGGACATAGTTTGCCTACTCCTGCTCCAGTTTTTTCAAAATATGTCTCTCTTCTACCTTTGTAGACTGAAGCTCCATTAAGAAAGAGAGACTCCTCTTTAGGTTTTCTTTATATTTCCCTGGTGCCTAGTAAAATGTGGGACAAATAGTAGATACTCAATATATACTTTTTCACTGATTGATAGGGAGAAGCTTGGGGAAATTAGTCTAGTTTGTCAGCCATGTTAGAAAATACATTACGTAGATTTTTAGCCATTGCATGTGTTTAATGTTTGGAGATGAATGAATTTCTATGGCTATGGGTAGGAGCATTATCTAACTGAAAAAAAGTCTGCCCAAATGATGGATTTAATAATTATAGTTAATATAGTGCTTTATATTTTCCAAAGCACATATACATATATTGTGATATTTGATACTTACACTCACTCTGTGAGTGTATGCACTATTATCTGCATGTTACAGATGAAGAAACAGGCTTCCAAAGATTGAGACTTCCCCAGAGTTACATGGCAAATTTGTTCATTTATTCATTCATTTTTTTCTACAAGGACTTGGGAGTCTGCTATGTACAAGGAATTAGGTCAGGGTAAACTCAGACCCAATGACTCAAGAGGTGATAGTTAGAAGCAATCTAGAAAATAGTACATGGATTGTATATTATTTATATTATATGTAATTACATATTACATATTATATGTATAATATAAATACTGTGGCCTGGAGGTGTTAAAAGCAAACTTCTGATAAGTGAGGCAGGAAGTTAGAAGGCACATGCTATGACAATCTGAGTACATGAGACCAGTAAGAATCCCAGATGGGGACAAGTGTATAGATTTTCACATTCCCAGGTTATAAGACCTATCTTTCTTTTCTACCCAGGCTCAGAAATGAAATCCCTAGTTGGCTTAGTCCTAATTATTTCTGAAAACTGCAGAGCAAGCTCAGCAAACCACCATTCTCACCACTTTCTGATTGCTCTATCCATCCAAAGGTTTTCTTTATATTTCCCTGGTGCCTAGTAAAATGTGGGACAAATAGTAGGTACTCAATATATACTTTTTCACTGATCAATAAGGAGAAGCTTGGGGAAATTAGTCTATAGTCTGTCAGCCCTATTAGAAAATACATAACATAGCTTTTGTATCCGTTGTATGTGTTTAATGTTTGGAGATGAATAAATTTCTATGGCTATGGGTAGGGGCATTATCTGAAATGAAGTTCCCCCACTCCCCAACTGAAAGATGCAGGCAAGTGGAACAGTCCGTACCTCCTTGACTGAAGGGCTCAATTTATATCTCTAGGGAACCCCAGAAAAGGTGATAAGGAGTTCAGTGGGCTCCAGGACTGCCACATCTGCTATGAATGGTGCTCTCAGAATTGTGCACTGTACAACCTGCACAGCTGAATGCAGGAGCCCTGCAAAGGTCGCTTCTGGAGAAAAGAGAAACTGAAGGAAACAAAAAGAAAAACCTGGACAGGCAGAGGCTTGGCCAAGTATATAGAGGGATGTGTTTATCAAAATCCCAGAGCCCTGATCAGGCTCTGTTTCTGCACCTTTTGGAGATAACTTTCTGACACACAAGAGTGAGCATGCTGGTTATTATGCAATCCCACTTATTGTACTTCCCAAAAAGACAATATTTCTTAGTGTTTAAAAGCTTGCCCCCCTTTATCCCATCTACCTACCCGCTCCAGTGACAGAAGGAAATTTAACTTTGGGTGGTAAACACACACTGCAATATACAGATGATGTATTATTGAACCGTACACTTGAAACCTATTTGATTTTATTAACTGATGTCACCCTAATAATTTTAATAAAAAAAGTTTAAGTTCTAGAGTTCACCTGACCCAGATTTGAATTGTGGTCCCCAGTTTCTAATTGTGTGTCCTTAAACAAATTTTGTCACTTTGGTGAGCCTTACTCATAAAATGGAAATAGTAATAGAACTTACCTCATCAGGCTGTTGTGAAGACTAAAAAAATGATATGCTTCAAAAATGATACATAATATTATTGATGTTCCCTTCATTTACATTTCTGCTTTTGGATCTTCAATTAATTCCTTCTGCAAAAATGTATTGTACACCAGCTCTGCATCAGGCTCTAGAACTGGAATAGTGAACAAAACAAAATCCCTAACCTCAATGGGCTTTCCTTCCAGTGGGGAGCCTAAGAATAAGTAGATAGAGAAAAATCCATTAAAGTGATTTGTGATGATTGGTATGAGAGAACAGAACAGGGTGCTGTGAGATAGAGTAAGGGAGAAAGCCACTCTAATTTGGTTACTCAGGGAAGGTCTATTTGAGATGATACTTCAGCTGAGAACTGACAGATGAGAATAAGCCAGCTCTATTTTCCTACCTAGGAAAAAAAGGAATTGAAATATAAAAGGAAAAAATTTTCCCCAAATCCCTCCCCTTCTATCCAGGTCATTATGTCCTCAGGCACTCATGGAAATTCTTCCAAGAGTAAAGCCTTGAGCTGCAATTTAATTGGGAGTGTGGGAGAGGGAAGGAGGAGCATTTATTCAGTGGGTATTGGTGAGCCCATACCAAGGCTTGGAAGGGCTGACGGGGGAGAGAGGAGCAGAGACAGGGATTTAGGAATGAGGACACAAGAAGGTCAGGCTACCTGGAGCTTCCGATGGGGGAGCGAGGTGTGGCAGGTTGTTAAAGAGAGGGCTGAGTTTCCAGGCATTATCCCACTGATTCCTGTGAGGGTTGCTCTTGTTTGAACATTATCCCTAGAGATAGTAAGTGAACCAAGCGAGTAGAAGTCAGAGTCAGAAGATTCAGATTCTAGATCTGCTTTACCATTAACTAGATGTGTGACCCTCAAGACGTAATTTCTCTTTCCAGACTCCAGTTGCCATATCTGTAGCAGATAACAATTGGTGCCTTGATAACTTTGCAGGGTGGATGTGACAATAAAATGAGAGAAAGTATATGAAAGCACTTGAAAAGTATAAAATTCTAGACAAAAACGTGGGGTACTGGTTATCTGATATCCCTTTCCCAGGGACAAGCTAAAAGGAAAAACACATAATACTTAATTTTCTGGTCCATTGTGTTTGAAACTGGCCAGAAAATGCCCGTGTAGAGAAGCTGGTAGCTCCATAAATCAATGAGAGCTCTCTTTCCGTGATGACAAGCACCCCTCGTCAGGATGTAAGTAGGACAGTTCTACCATGTGAGCTCAGCGGGGCTTGGGAGTTTAATTAGAGCTTACAGACAGTCTCCGACTTATGATGGTTTGACATGATTTTTTAACTTTATGATGATGTGATAGAAACCATACTTTGAATTTCAAATTTTGATCTTTTCCCAGATTAGTGATATGCTGTGCTATACTCTCTTGTGATGCTAGGCAGTGGCAGAAAGAGAATTTTTGCCTAACTGTCGACTAACTTTTAAGTGTTCTGAGCATGTTTAAGGTAGGCTAAGCTAAGCTATGATATTCAGTAGGTTGAGTATATCAAATGCATTTTAACTTACGATATTTTCAATTTATGATGGGTTTATTGGGACAACCCCATTGTAAATTGAGGAGCATTTGTATTTCTTTTGAGGACCACTTAAGATATCACAAGAATATTTTTTGCAGTGATAAAGTAGAGGTCTAGAGAAAGTAACATGGTGTATTTCCAAATCTCAACTATGATATACATATTTTATGTTACCCAGAGTCTTCTACAGTGCTGTCCTTTCTGTCCTTACATAGGATACGGCATTTTGCTTCCAACTTCTCTCTCCATCCTATTCCTCAATCATAATTTACCCATACTGTGTTCAATTCCATTGAGGCCCTACCTTCCTTACATAACAATGGAAAGTGTTGGCGTCTACTGGAAAAGAACCACATTTTTTAATTTCCAGCATCCAACTACCCTGAGGTCTTTTTTCTTTCTCCTCACACCCCAACTCCGCCTTGTGGTAGAGCAGGGAGGACAAGAAGAGGAGAAAAATTGAAACTGGCAAGGTGACTGCAGAGGAGGTAGTGAGGAACGGCAGAAGCACTGCAATCCTATTGGCTGAAGGTATAAGAAATTATAAATTAAAAACTGTCCAGATTTCATTCTGACTCTCGGAAAGCAGATAATTTCTTTGAAGGCAACAGAGTGGGTCAGAGGTGGATCACAGAGTAGAGAATCCTGGGGATCCAATGCCCTCACCAATTTGCCCCATTTCCTGCCACAAAGCTTGGAATCAGAGGGAAAGAGAATTAAGCTTCATTGTTTATGACATGTATTATTTTGTGGGTGCAGTTGTGTTCCATGTACTAAATGGTCTCAAATAAAATCTAGAGATGCTTGCAAGGACCTTGCAAAACTATTTTAGAGGATGGGAGGTAGATCTCAGGGACTTAATGCACTGGATCAACTTGCAATTATCTTTTGTTCTGCCATTTTTTTGTCTTCACCTTTTCTTTAGAAAAAAGACATAGAGGGACCTGGAGGGCATTATGCTAAGTGAAACAAGTCAGACAGAGAAAGATAAATACTATATGATCTTACTTATATGTGGAAAAAAAACTGATAGAAAAAGAAATCAGATTAGTAGTTACCAGTGGCAAGGGGTGGTGGGTGGGGGAATTGGATGAAGGTGGTCGAAAAGTACAAGCATCCAGATACATAAGTACTGGAATGTGATGTAAAATGTGATGACTGTGGTTAACACTGCTGAATAGTATATTTGAAAGTTGCTAAGTAAATAGACCTAAAAAGTTCTCATCATAAAGAAAAAATTTATTCTCTTTTTCTTTTTTTCTTTTATATCTGTATGAGGTGATGGATGTTAACTAAACTTATTGTGGTAAGCATTTCACGATATATATAGGTCAAGTCATTATGTTATACACCTTAACCTTATACAGTACTCTATGTCAATTATGTCTCAATAAAACTGAAAAACAAAATTCTGCACAGAATGTTAAATAAACATGATAAGCTCCTCCCTAAGAAAAATAACAAAAAAGTCCACAGCATGCCAAGCCATAATTCCAACCACCTAGCAACATAATTGGGGAGAGGGATTAGCAGCCATTTTATGCCTAAGGTTAGGGGATGGACACAATGGCTGCCCAATAGACAACTGCACATGTTCAATACAGAGAAGGACCTGTTTGTAACATGCACTGAGGGGGTGCTTGCCATTTAGGAAGGCTTACATGCACTATTGGGAGGGCATCAGTACTAGGGTGTAAGGGAGTATTGGGGCAATGGATAGGCAGTGAATTGAAGCTGAAGGGAGAGCTCTCTTTTTTGTCCTGATGTTTTGCAGCTGAGTTGGTGCACTTGAATTGAGGTTGCCACAAGGGTTCTAAACTAGATAAACTAATATCAAGTCATTCCCAGCAGGCCCCAGAATAATTAGAATGGGAAATTCTAACCACCTAGCAGCCTTAGAGAAGAGAGGAGAATTGCTGACCATTTAGTGATAGGGAATTGGCTCCTCTCTAGACCATAGTACACATGGAATAAGTTGTTGGTGAGGGCATAGAGGAATATGGTAATACTCACTGAGGGGACTTTCTCTACTTCAGGGCCTCCAAGTGGTTGCAGGAGGCCCAGGCTTCTTCTACATTTTGAAGATTCCTGTATCTTTTTTAAATGGATTAAAAACTGTGATATACAGCCAGCCTTCCATATCCATGGGTTCCACATCCGTGGGTTCTATATCCACAGATACAACCAACCATGGTATTTTCAATCCACGGATGCAGAGGGCTGACTGTATGCATTATTCTATGTCATTTTCTATGAGACTTGAACATCCTTGGATTTGGGTATTTGTGGGAGGTCCTGGAACCAATTCCTTGAGAATATCAAGGAATAACTCTATTTTCAATTGCTTACATCACTTTAAAATTGCATTTTTAGCCCTTAGGCAAAACTACACTACAATGTATAATGTCTGGTGAGGTCCAGAAATCTGCATTTTAAACAAATGCTTCATGTGATTCTGATGCACGCCAACATTTGAAAAGCGTGCCCTGAATTCTGCCAGGAGAAGAAAGCACTCCAAGTGAGGTAGACTTCCTTGTAATACCAGGAAAATTAATTCTCTCACTTCAATTTGGGATGTGTATGCCACAGCATTTTGTGTTGTTTTCCCATCATAAGGAAACAGCTATTCCCTATGAAGTAAGGGAATGTCCAAATGAAGTAAGCAGTTACTAGTTAATGTGAAGGATGCCAAAATGTCCCCCTCCTCAAAATACCCCTCCAACCAGCCTGCCATCAGTCCCAAGATTCCTGGGAGTAGCTTTTCTTTTTAAAGGTTATTATTAGCTCTGCTCTGCTATGTCTGTGCCTGCCACACTCCCTTTGCATTATGTTATAAAGCTTTCCAATTTGCTAGAGCAAGATGGTTGCTGGCAGGAGATCTGAAAAAGTACATAAGAATTTGTCAAAAGCTGGTAAGAATTTGGCCTTGCATTTGATTGCAATGAAAATAACTTTGAGTTTGGATTTGTTGAGAGATGTGAAATTGACAGACATGTTCATAAGACCTAGCTATGGCCATGTGTTCAGAATCTGAGTGAATCAAACAACATTTGAGGGTATGCTCTATAGTCACAGTGCATTACCCTGGCATTGTGGAAAGAGTTAAAATAAATAGAAGCTCTGGCCTGCTCTACGGGACCTGACAATCTCGAAGGCATTGCAGGGCACACACATGAACTAGAACACAATATATAAGGCTATGTGACATTAAAAGCACATTATGGTAGCACAAAAGCCCTAAAATATTTGGAAAGTTGGGAATAGGAAGGACCACAGCCTATGATTGTGTAGGTTATGTCTTACACAAAAGCACCCAACCGAGGGGGCGGGGCTGATCTTGGAGAATGTTCAAAAGCCATAGTTGGGTAGAGTATAAGGCAGATTGTAAGAGAGGGCGTTGCCACCAAACACTGAAATAAGCAAAGAAAAAGCCAGTGTCTAATTTGTCTACCACATAAGGTTAAAGGCTAACCCCATGCAGTTGGATGTAAACCTCTTGGACATAGTATATTTAGGGAAGTTTTAGACAAATACAACTACAAAAGCAATGTTCATAATCTTGCAATTCAAATTAGATCAAGGGTTGAAAATAAAACAGATTCCCACATACCAAACCATCTTCTTGTCCAAATTGCTCACTGCTACAATTTTAACACCTAGTGTCTAGCAGGCACTTAATATATTTATTGAATGAATGAACGAATGAATGAATGTATGAATGTTTACCTTACTCAACACTTTACTGCTCACAATGTTTAACCAATCCTGGCAAGTAGTCTATTATTTCTCGATCTTCAGGATTTAGATGTTACTTCTGTACTCTAATTGTATTCTGTGTGGTATTCCTATCAGCACTGCTGTATAGTCACCTCACTATACTCAGCATCTAGCAGAATGCAGGGAATATGGCAGTTACTTGACATAAGAGCCAAAGAATGAGTGGATAGGTGGATGATGAACTGATTTGGGATAAATGAATGGAAAAGGACTGTTGAGATTATAATTTGCAGTAACTTTTCTGCTAAACTATTACATAGCAATTCCTAATCTGAGCTCAGCTGAGGGGGAATGGAATGGTAACAATTGGAGTCCTTGAGCTGTTTTCAAAATGTTTATTGAAAGTCATTACTCACTTAAATAGATGAGGGGCACCAGAGCTCAGAAGATGAAAAGAAATCCTACGCTCAAAAAAGATGCCTACAGTTTATAACTTGGCCCACTGCAATATTCTATTCTTTGTAGAAATCAAATGCTCTTTTGACTATTATGAGTAATGCTACTATGAACATTTGTGTACATGTTTTTGTATGGAATATATTTTCATTTCTCTTGTGTATATAGCTTATAGTGAAATTGCTGGGTCATCAGGTAAGTATGTGTTTAACCATTTGAGGAATTACTATACTGTTTTCCAAAGCAGTTGCATCATTTTACATTCCCATCAGCAGACTGTGTTGGGGTGTCAATATCTCCATATTCTGATATTATCCGTCTTTTGTTATTATAGTCATCCTAGTGGATGTGAAGTTGTATCTCATTGTGGTTAAAATATGAATTGCCCTAATAACTAATAATGTTGAGCATTTTTTCATGTGCTTATTGGTCATTTGTATATCTGCTTTGGGGAGATGTCTATTCAAATGCCCTGCCCATTTTTTTGTATGCCTACAGCACCTGGTCTTCCTAGGTGGTCTCCCATCCAAGTACTAACCAGGCCTGACCCTGCTTAGCTTCCAAGATCAGATGGGATTGGGCTTGTTCAGGGTGGCATGGCCGTAGACAGTCTGACCATTTTTAAATTGGTTTATCTTTTGATTATTGAGCTGTAATTGTCATTTATATATTCTGGATACAAGTCCCTTATCAGACATGATATTTCATTGTTTTTTCTCATTCAGTAGATTTTCTTTTCATTTCTTTGTGGTATTCTTTGGAATGTAATAGTTTTTCATTTTTTTAAATTTTTAAAATTTTAATTAGTTTCAAGTATACAGTACATTGGTTAGACATCTATACAGTTAATAAAATGATCTCCTCAATTGCTCCCCCCCTCCCCTGACCCTCCGCCTAGCCAATATATTAATGCTAATTGCATTCCTTATACCGTGCTCCCCAACCCCGTGACCATCCCTCAGCTACTAATTTGTACTCCTTTAACCCTTCACCCTATTCTCCCAGCCTCCCAAACCCCCTCCTCTCTGTCACCAAATTGTCCACTATATTTGCGGGTCTATTTTTGATTAGTTTGTTCTTTTTATTCCTGAGATTCACATATAAGTGAAATCATATAGTGTTTATCTTTCTCTGTCTGACTTAAACACCTTCTAGGATCATCAAAGCAATATCTTTTTCCATTTTCTTCCTTTTCATATGTAAGGGCCTTGTTTTCTTATCCTTTTAGCCACTCTATCTTTTGGTTGGAGCACTTAATTCTTTTCCACTTAAGGTACTTATTGATAGGAATGTAGTTGTTACCATTCTTTATTCCTGTTTTTGATACATGGTTTTTCTTCTTAAAGAAGTCTCTCCAACATTTTCTGTAATACCAGCTTAGTGGTGATAAATTCGTTTAGTTTATCTTTGTCTGGGAAGCTCTTTATCTGTCCCTCAGCTCTAAATGATAGCTTTGCTGGATAAATTATTCTTGGTTGTATATCCTGGATCTTCATCCTGTCAAATATTTTTGGCCAAACCCTTCTGTTCTGCATAGTTTCTTTTGAGAAATCAGCTGTCAGTCTTATTAGTGTTCCCTTATATGTGATTATTTGTTTTTCTCTTGCTGCTTTTAATATCCTTTCTTTGTATTTAAACTTTGGCATTTTAATTATGATGTGTCTTAGTGTGGGCCTCTTTGGATCCCTGATTTTTGCAATTCTCTGAGCTTACTGTGGTTTTATATCCTTTTCCTTCACCAGGTTAGGAAAATTTTCCATCATTATTTCTTCAAACAGCATCTAGATTTTGTCCAACATCTAGATTTTCTTCAGTTATGCCGATCAGACGAATATTTGAAGCCTTAATAGTGTCCCCTGTGCTCCTTAAATTATTTTTATACTCTTGGCATCTTTTTTCTTCCCATTCTGATTGAGCATTCTGATTGGCTTTCCTGTCCTCTAGATAGGGCACATGATCCTCTTCTTTATTCACTTTGTTTATTCCTTTGTTTATTCCATTTACTATTCTTCTCATCTCAGATAATGTGTTCTCCATTTCAGACTGGTTCCCTTTTATAATTTCCACTTCTATTTTTATGTTTTTTATCTCTTTGTTGAAGTTCTCACTGAATTCATCTACACTTTCCATAAGTTCATTGAGCATCTTTATAACCGGTGTTTGAACTCTGCATCTGTTAGATTACTTGACTCCATTATATCTAGATGTCTGTTCTGTTCTCTCATATGGTTTCTGCTTCTTCGTCTTCCCCTTTTGGCTGCCTTTCTGTATCTGTTTCTATGTACTAAGCAAAATTCCTAAGTCTCCTGGTCTTATTAGAGTGGATTTGTGAAGTAGGTGTCCAGTGGCACAGTCCAGAGAGGGGTTCAGCTGCAGACCAAATTTAGCCCCAGCCTGTGCCCCTCCAAATCCACCTGTTAAGATTCAGCAAGCAATCCATAGATGCTGTGCATATAGTTTCCTCAAAAGGCCATACCAGAAACCAAGGCCAGCTGCCTCCACCAACGTGAGTCTCAGCAAGGGGTCCCTGACTTGTTGAGGATACACCTGGATGTGGCTTGGGTGGGGCTCAACCTGGGGTAGGCAGGGTTTCAGAGAATCCTCTGGGCGGAGCAACCTTTGTTATTCAGTTTGATGACCTCAGGGCTATGGCGGTGCTGTGACCACACACTGGAAAGGGGGAGTATTCAACAGGGAATAATGGATACCACTGGCACTTCTGTACCCAGCGAGCCTCTCCTCGGCCTTCACTCTGACAATGTCTCCCTGTAAGTGCCTGGTGCCCTATGGGCGCAGCTGAATCGGCACTGGTGCTTATATAAGCAGATCTGTCACCGCGAAAATAAACTCGTGGACATGGCCCCTTTAAGAGGCGTCTGCCTCTGCTCCTGCTGCAGTCTCTGTCTCACTCAGCCGCTGGAGACCAGGTCGTCCTGCGTCCTCACTCTGTCCTATCTTCTGCCTTTGCAGAATGCTTTCTTGGATTTCTCCATAGTTGTATGGCTTGTTCTACTAGATCCCAGGTGATTTTTCCTTGCTGCTGCTCCTTGTTTCCGTCACAACTTTGATTTGGTTGCCAGAGGGATGAACAGAGCCTCTATCATCTACTCCATTTTTTCCCCTCACAGTTTTTAATTTTTTAAAACCAATTTATTTATTTATATATTTGTTTAGTTGGTTATTTATTTATTTATTTATATCTTTTTAACATTTTATTTGTTCATTTATTAACATTTTCTTTTCACCTCCTCCCTCCTCCCTCTCCTCTGGTAACTACTAGTCCATTGCCCGTGTCCATGAGTCTCTGTTTGTTTGTTCTGCTCATTTTTTGCTTTTAGGTTTATATCCCACATATAAGTGATATCATGTGATTTTCAACTTTTTCTGTCTGGCTTATTTCACTTAGCATGATTATCTGAAGGTCCATCCATGTTGTCACAAATGGAAGTATTTCATCTCTTCTTATGGCTGAGTAATATTCCATTGTATGTATGTACCACAGCTTCTTTAGCCAATTATCTATTGTAGGACACTTCGGTTGCTTCCATGTCCTGGCCACTGTGAATAATGCTGCTATGAACATAGGTTTGCAAATATGTTTTCTATATGGGTTTTCAAGTCTTTGGGGTAAATACCCAGTAGAGGGATTACTGGATCATATGGTAGATCAATTCTTAGTTTTTTGAGGAAACTTCATACTGTTTTCCATAGTGGCTGTACCAATTTACAGTCTCACCAACAGCGTATGAGGGTTCCTTTTTCTCTGCATCCTCTCCAACATTTGTTATTACTTCTCCTGTTGATTATAGCCAACAGGTGTGAGATGGTATCTCATTGTGGTTTTGATTTGCATTTCCTTATTAGCTAGTGATGTTGAGCATCTTTTCATATATTTGTTGACTATCTGTATATCCTCTAGGGAGAAGTGTCTGTTTAGGTCCTCTGCCCATTTTTTGATTGGATTTTTTTTTTTTATCGTTATTGAGTCCTATAAATTCTTTGTATATTCTGGATATTAGGCCCTTATCAGAGGCATTGCTTGCAAATATATTTTCCCATTCAGATGGTTGTCTCTTTACCTTGTTGACGATTTCTTTCGCTGAGCAGAAGCCTTTTAGTTTAATGTAGTCTCATTCATTAATTTAAGCTTTTATTTCCTTGGCCTTTGAGTTCATTCATAAAATCCTCTTTAAGTCCAAGGTCCTTGAGTTTAGTTCCTGTGTTTTCTTCTATGCATTTTATTGTTTCAGGTCTTATATTCAAATTCTTAATCCATTTTGAGTTAATTTTGGTGTGCGTTAATAGACAACAGTCTAGTTTCATTCTTTTGCAGGTGGCTTTCCAATTTTCCAGCACCATTTATTAAAGAGGCCTTCTTTTCTCCACTGTATGTTTTTGGCTTTTTTGTCAAAAATTATTTGCCCATATAAATATGGATTTACTTCTGGACTCTCGATTCTGTTCCACTGGTCCGTGTGTCTGTTTTGCTGCCAGGACCATGCTGTTTTGATTATTGTCACTATGTAGTATAATTTGAAGTCTGGCAGAGTGATGCCTCCAGCCTCGTTCTTTTTTCTCAGGATGGCTTTGGCAATTCAGGGTCTTTTACATTTCTATACAAATCTCATGATTTTTTTGTTCTATTTCTTTAAAAACGTCGATGGGATTTTGATGGGCATTGCATTAAATCTGTATAATACTTTAGGTAATATGGTCATTTAACTATGTTGATTCTTCCAATCCCAGAACATGGAATACTTTTCCATTTCTTTGTATCTTCTTCGATTTCTTTTAATAGAGTCTTATAGTTTTCATTATATAGGTCCTTCACATGTTTCGGTAAATTTATTCCTAGGTATTTTATTCTTTTTGTTGCAAGTACAAAAGGAATTATTTTTTCACTTCTTTTTCTGGCACTTCTTCATTAGAGTATAGGAATGTTATGGATAGTTGAACATTAATCTTGTATCCAGAAACTTTACAGTATTTGCTTATTGTTTCTAGTAGTGTTCTTGTGGAGTCTTTAGGGTTTTCTGTATAGAGAATTATGTCATCCGCAAATAGTGACAGTTTGACTTCTTTGTTTCCTATTTAGATGCCTTTTATGTCTTTCTCTTTTCTGAAGCACACACAAGGACATCCAATGTTATATTGAATAACAGTGGCGATAGTGGACAGCCTTGCTTTGTTCCTGATCTTAGAGGGAAAGTTTTTAGTTTTACACCATTAAGTATAATATTGGTTGAGGTCTTGTCATATAAGGCCTTTATTATATTAAGGTATTTTCCTTCTATACCTATTTTGTTAAGTGATTTGATCATAAATGGATGCTGTATCTTGTTGAAGGCTTTTTCTGCATCTACTGATATGATCATATGATTCTTATTTTTTAATTTGTTTATGTGCTGTATCACATTAACCACTTTTCTTATGTTGAATTATCCCTGTGCCCCTGGAATGAAGTCCACTTGATCATGGTGTATAATCTTTTTAATATGTTGCTGTATTTGGTTCACTAATATCTTATTCATGAGAGATAATGGTCTGTAGTTTTCTTTTTTTATGTTATCTTTACCATGTTTTGGTATCAGGGTGATAATGGCCTCATAAAATGATTTGGAAAGTATTGCCTTCTCTTTAATTGTTTGGAAGAGTTTGAGAAAAATAGGTATTAAATCTTTTTTGAATGTTTGGTAGAATTCACTGGTGAAGCCATCTGGTCCTGGACTTTTACTTTTTGGTAGGTTTTTGATAAATGTTTTAATTTCTATACAGCTGATCAGTCTATTTAGATTTTCCAGTAATTCTTGATTCAGTCTAGGAAGGTTGTATTTTTCTAAGTAATAGTCCATTTCTTCTAGGTTATTAAATTTGGCGTTATATACATTTTCATAGTATTCTTGTATGATCCTTTGTATTTCTGCAGTGTATGTCGTAATTACCCCTCTTTCATCCCTGATTTTGTTTATTTATATTCTTTCTCTTTTTTCTTTAGAGAGTCTAGCCAGGGGATTGTCAATTTTTATTAACTTTATCAAAGAAACAGCTCTTTGTTGCATTTATTTTTCTATTGTCTTTTTTGTTTTGTTTTGTTTTCAATTTCATTTATTTCTGCTCTAATTTTGATTATTTCTTTTCTTCTGCTGACTTTAGGTCTCATTTGTTCTTCCTTTTCTAGTTTTTAAGATGAAGCGTTAGGTTGTTTATTTGGGCTCGTTCTCGTTTTTGGAGATAGGCCTGTAATGATATGAACTTTCCTTTTATGACCACTTTTGCCATGTGCCAAAAGTTTTGATATGTTGTACTATCATTATCATAGTACTAGCATTATCGTAGGGAGTTTCTATGTATCTCTTGATCTCTCTTCTTATTTTTTCTCTGATCCAGTTATTCTTCAGTAGTATGTTGTTTAATCTCCATGCATTTTTAGTTCTTTCTGCTTTTCTTGTACAATCGATCTCTAGTTCAAAGCATTATGATTAGAGAATATGGTTGGTATGACTTCAAATCTCTTGTATTCGTTCAGGCTATCTCTGTGTCCCAGTTTGTGGTCAATCTTTGAGAACGTTCCATGTACACTTGAGAAGAATGTATAATTTGCTTGTTTGGGATGAAAGGCTCTATAAATGTCAATTATGTTCAGTTGATCTAATGTATCATTAAGGATGTTATTTCCTTATTGATTTTCTGTTGCAATGATCCGTCCATATCTGATAGTGGGGTGTTTAAGTCCCCTACTTGATAGTATTTGGATCTGTTTCTTCCTTTAGATATGTTAGTAACTGCTTTATATATTTCTCAGCTGCCTGATATGGAGCATAGATATTAAGAATTGTTATGTCTTCTTGGTGCATGATTCCCTTTATCATTATGAAGTGTCCCTCAGTATCTCTCTTTACTTTTTTTTTATTTTGACATCTATTTCTTCTGATATTAGTACTGCTACTCCTGCTTTTCTCTGATTGCCATTTGCTTGAAATATCATTTTCCACCCATTCACTTTGATTCTATATTTGTCTTTGGAGCTGAGATGTGTCTCCTGGAGGCAGCATATGATTGAGTTTTTGTTTTTTGATTCGTTCTGCAACTCTGTTCCTTTTTATTGGTGAGTTCAGTCCATTTCCATTTAGGGTGATTATTGGGAATATGAGGTCTTCCTTTAGCCATTTTATCTTTTACTTTCTGGTAGCTCAGTGTTTCCACGTCTTCCTTGTCCTTGTGCGTCTGTTTTTTGTTTGTTCGTTTGTTTGTTTTTCATTGGGTTTTGTGGGGGTCTTCCTGCTGGTCCTTCTTGTTTTAAATTATATACTTCTGTTCTGAATCTTTGGCATGTGGTTATCATTACAAATATGTAAAGGATAGTTATACATACACAGTATTACATTTTCTTCTGTGTGTGCCTTATTTCCATTCACCTTTTCAAATTTGGATCTTTGAATCCTCCCCATTTTAGTCATTGTCTAAATTTGTCCCTATGTATGCTGAATGTTCATTACTATCTTGCTATAGCAAATGTCTTCTTTTTTTAAGCTTATAAGTCCCTGTTCTTAGTAAGAGTTGCATTCCTCTGCTTTAATCAGCCTACTAGTCACCTTACTACTAATTGTGTATTTCTTTTGTCATTTTTTTTTTTTTAGCTGAGCTGACCCCGTTCAGTTTTTCCTTTATGCAGGCCTTGTAGTGGAGAATTTTCTCAATTTTCATATATCTGGAAAGGTCTTTATTTCTCTTTCATATTTAAAGGAGAGCTTTGCTAGATACATTATTCTTGGTTGGTAGTTCCATTCATTTAATAGTTCGAATATTTCATTGCACTCCTTTCTGGCTTGTAAGATTTGTGCTGAGAAGTCCGAAGATAATCTAATGGGCTTTCCTTTATGGGTTACTGTCTTCTTTTCCCTGGTTGCCCTGAGAATTCTGTCTTTGTTGTTGATTTTTGATAATTTTAATACAATGTGTCTCGGTGAAGGCCTTTTTGGGTCGAGATAATTGAGTGTTTTGTTGATTTCTGGAATTCCAAGCTCTAGCTCACTCCTTAGATTTGGGAAATTCTCATCAACTATTTATCTAAAAATGCTTTCTAATCCATGCTCCTTTTCCTCCCCTTCGAGAATGGCCATTATTCTTATGTGTCTTCTCCTGATGATATCAGCTAGTTCTTGAATTTCTCTTTCATTATTTTTCATTCTTTGGTTTCTCTCGTCTCCTGATTTATTTCTAGATTTCTCTCTTCGATGTTACTGATCCTTTCCTCAATTTAGTCGACTCTATTTCCCAAGCTTGCTATTTCATTTTTTGCCTCTTTCAGTGTTTTCTTCATCTCCAGTACTTCTATTTGGTTTTCTTTGAGGGTTTCAGTCTCCTTCTTAAAGAATTCAGTATGCTCATTTAGTTGTTTTCTCAATTCCTGGAATTGCTGATATGAATTATTTTGGATCTCATTGAGTTTTTTCAGAAGTACCATCCTGAATTCTCTGTCATTTAAGGTGCATATTTCTATGTCTGTAAGCTTATTTTCTGGAGATTTTTCTCTTTCTTTCTGAGATGCTTTGTCAGCTTGGTTTTTCATGGTGTTTAATGGACTATTTTCCCAACTGGGCATTACTGGAAGTGTATTCTGTTATTTTTCCAGAAAGAAGATTTAATATATAAATGTCTCTAGCCTCTTTCAAAGAAGCTGGTTTTCTTTTGTTTTCCAGTAGGTGGCTTCTAAGCCTCTTGGATTCCTGCTTTATATAAAGCCTTAATAATGCCTTTTTTTCTTATAGATGTTTAATCACACTCACTACTCTCAGTCTCAGTCCCTGTCCATGTTAGCAACAGTTTTGGTAGCATTTGCTCAGATTCTCCTGGGTCTCTGCAGTGTTCAGTCTTGGAGGATATGAGAGGAGGAGCCCTCTGGGTTGGGGGATGGGCCTGCCCCTCAGCCTCACAGTCTTGCAGCCAGGGCTGGTAATAATTAACTGTTGTTTCTCTGCCATCCATGCTTTTCTGATGTCCCCACTTCTCTGCTTTCTTCCCTGATGCCTGGGCACTACCACCAGCCACATGGAGCTCACAGCTTTCCCAGTCAGGGCTGTTAGAGAACTCATCGCACTTTCTCTCTTCCCCCTCCTTCTACAGCGAGCTCTGGCTGCGAGAGGTAGATTCTTTGTTTTTTTCAGTCTTCCAATTGACCCTCGGGGTTCTGACCTTTGGTAGGTCTTATGTGCAGATCCTATGCTCAGATGTGCTGGTGTGCAGTTTTGTTGTTTTTTCTGAGTTTTAGAGGTTCAGCTTATTGTTGTTTCAAGTGGAAAGATCCAGAGTGAATCTCTCACTCTGCCATGTTTCTGACATTCTCAAGTTTTATAGTTTTTACCTCTTAAATTTAGTTCTGTGATCTATTTTGAGTTGAGTTTTATATGTGGTGTGAGATCATAGTCCAACTTCATTCTTCTGAATGTGGATATCCAGTAGTCCTAGCATGCCCCACTGATATTTGACAAAAGTGCAGAAGCAATTCAATAAGGGACAATAGCCTTTTCAGCCAATGATAATTGCCCATCCATAGGCAAAAAAAAAAAAACCACAACTCAGTATAAACTTCACACTTTATGCAAAAATTAACTCAATATGGATCATTGAACCAAACGTAAATCTTATAACTATAGAACTTATAGAGGAAAACATAAGAGAAAATCTTCATGACCTTGGGTTAGGTAAAGAGGTCTTAGATATAACACCAAAAGCACGATCCATTAAAAATTTGATAAATTCGACTTCATCAAAATTAAAAGTTTGCTCTATGATTGGCACCGTTAAGTAAATGGAAAGACAACATGCAGACTTAGAGAAAACATTTGCAAGTTACATTTCTGACAAAAAGTTAGTATCCAGATTATATTTTTTTAAAAAACTCAAAATCCACCAATAAGAAAAATAAATAAATAAAAATTGGCAAAGGATCTGAACAGACACTTCAACACAGAGGATATGTAGATAGCAAATAAACATATGAAAAGATGCTCAACATCATTAGCCGTTTATGAAATGCAAATTAAAACCATAAGGAAAGCCCACTACTTCTCTCTTAGAATGGCTAAACTTTAAAAACTTGACAAGTGCTAAGGGGGATGCAGAGCAAGTGTAGGAATGAAAATACAGAACAGCCACTATAGAAAAGTTTGTTAGCTTATTGTAAAGTTAAACTTATGCTTACCACATGACTCAGCCATACCTCTCCTAGATATTTAAGCTAGAGATATTAAACTGTGTTCACACAAAAATCTATCATGAAAATTCATAGCATTCATAATTGTTAAAAACTATAAATAACACAAATGTCCTTTAATGGATGAGTGAATAAACACTCTGTAGTACATATATATAGTGGAGAACTACTCAGCGATAAAATGGAACAGACTATTGATACATGCAAAAATGAGATGAATCTCAAAGATGTTAATGCTGAGTAAACTAAGCCAGCATCAACTGTTATTTACTATATAATTCCATTTATATGACATTTTGTAAAGGGGAAACTACAGGGGTAGATAATGACATAGTGGTTGCCAGGGGTTAGAGGATGGGCAGAGTTAAATCACAAAGGAGCAACGCTAGGGAAATTTGGGGGGTGTTGGAATGATTTTGTACCCTGATTGTGGTGGTGATCACATTAGTCCATCCAGGTCTTAAAACTCCTAGAAATGAAATATATTTGCAAGCAATGCCTCCGATAAGGGCCTAATATCCAAAATATACAAAGAACTCATACAACTCAATAACAACAACAACAAAACAAATGACCCAATCAAAAAATGGGCAGAGGACCTGAACAGACACTTCTCCCAAGAGGACATACAAATGGCCAACAAATATATGAAAAGATGCTCAACATTGCTAGCTATTAGGGAAATGCAAATCCAAACCACAATGAGATACCATCTCACACCTGTTAGAATAGCTGTTATCAACAGGACAAGTGATAACAAATGTTGGAGAGGATGCAGAGAAAAAGGAACCCTCATACACTGCTGGTGGGACTGCAAATTGGTACAGTAACTATGGAAAACAGGATGGAGATTCTTCAAAAAACTAAGAATGGATCTACCATATGATCCAGTAATCCCTCTACTGGGTATTTACCCCCAAAGACTTGAAAATTCATATAGAAAACATATTTGCGCACCGATGTTCATAGCAGCATTATTCACGATGGTCAGGACATGGAGGCAAATGAAATGTCCTACAATAGATGATTAGATAAAGAAGCTGTGGTACATATATACAATGTAATATTACTCGGCCGTAAGAAGAGATGAAATACTGCCATTTGTGACAACTTGGATGGACCTCGAGATAATCACGCTAAGCGAAATAAGCCAGACAGAAAAAGTTGAAAACCACATGATATCACTTATATGTGGGATATAAACCTAAAAGCAACAAACGCACAGGACAAACAGAGTCTCATGGACATGAACAATAGGCTAGTGGTTACCAGAGGGTAGGAGGGAGCAGGGAGGTAGATGAAGTAAAAAGGGTCAAATACATGATTACAGAAAGAAATATAACTATAGGAGGGGAACACACAATGTAATATATATATATATATGCCTTACTGTTAAATTGAACACCTGAAACTTACTGCATTTTGTTAATCAATGTCACTAAAAAAAAAAAAAACTCCTAGAAATGCACAGCAATGTGTCTATGTGAATGTGTGTGAGTCTGTCTGTCTGTCTGTCTGTCTGTCTGTCTTGATTATGATGGCGATTACACAGGTACATACACTTGTAAAAATTCATCAAACACTTAAAATGAGTGAATCTTACTCTGTGTAAATCATACCTCAATAATGTTGATTAAAAAAAAAAAAAGAAAGCCCCTCCACACCAATCCCACTCTTTAAAAATAACTACTGTTGACAGTTTAGTATGTGCCTGTCTAGAACATGTAAGCATGTAAAGAAAGGTTTTTCAATTGCATAAATGGGATTATTGAATACAATATATATTGTTCTCTATGTTGCTTTTTCACTTATAGGTCTTGGAGGTCTTATAGATATATGGACAAATACTTATATATAATTCATGTTTTATATATAAAATGTTCATAGATATTTTAAATAGTTATATTTTAAGCCATTTTATGGATATAACATCATTTATTTAACCAGTCTCCACTGTTGGATATTTATATTGTTGCTGGATGTTTTGCTATTAACAAGCTGCAGCACTATAATAAACAGCCTTATTTATACATCTTTTTGCAAATATATTGTTAAGATAAATTTCTAAAAGTAGGATTACTGGATCACAGAGTACATGTAATTTAATTTTTATAGCTACTAACAGATTGCCTTCTATAGAAGCAAAGTAGAAGTTTTAGAATTTTACATGGGTGCATTTTGGAGTTTCCCATCCCAAATTCTTGAACTTCTCTTTTTCATAGGATCATGCAGATATTGAGTGGAAATTTGCTAGAACAAAGCTCTGGATGAGTTACTTTGATGAAGGAGGCACCTTGCCACCTCCTTTTAACATCATCCCCAGTCCCAAGTCATTTTTGTACCTTGGTAACTGGTTCAACAACACCTTCTGCCCAAAAAGAGACCCTGATGGTAGACGGAGAAGGCACAACTTGAGAAGCTTCACAGTAAGGCTTTTAAAAAGTATTTCTTTTTAAACAAAACTGTTTCCTACCTTCCATTATTTGTAATGCTCCCCATCTTAAACATCATAAAATCACTCCGACCAAAAATGTTTTGGGGCTTCGTTAGGCAGGAACTCCTATGTTATTCTCTAGTCCTAATATTTAGAAATACATTCGGGTAGATGGGTTGCTGAGACATTGACGATGTAACCTCTCTGTCCATTTTAAATTATAGGAACGCCATGCTGACAGCCTGATACAGAATCAACATTATCAGGTAAAGCTTCTTCACAGAGACTAAGCACAATAGTTCTTGGTCAGTTGTATGACCTTGGACAAGTCACTTAACCTCACTGAGCTTCGGTTTCCTCAACTGTAAAATGGGGATAATAAAACTTAACTCACAGTGTTGTGAGAATTGAGTGGTAAGTATGTATGTATAATTGTGTGTGTTTGTGGTGGACACAGTGCCTGACACATTGCATTAAGTGGTAGCTATCATCATCACTATTACTAACACAAAGCATAGTGACCATGTATGTGCCATTCTTAGGAAGCTAAGTAAAAAGAGGCCATCCCTGTAAAGGATAAATGTAGATTGACTCTAAGAAAAATATCTTGATTATGTAATTAGTGGGCATTGAAATCAGCAGACTTTGTGATACTGAAGAATGACTTTCTTAACTTTATAAAAGGGGGAAAATCTCATCTTACTAGGATAATTAAAGTTTAATCCAGCCTGAAGGGAAAGGATATTGATTATGACTGTTCAAGGATTTTTCCATTCTCGTTATTCTATAAATGTGAATACATGTTCACCTTATGCTTGGGTGGAAAATTTTCCTTTTGGGTGAATTTGTTATTGCTGGCCCACCCTGCCACAAAATTTGAACACATAGTAATTCTTCGTTTAGCCAGTGGACTAAACTGGGTTTTCGCAGAAAATGTCTAGATCCTGGGAGGATTTTCTATTGCAAAGACCATCTAAGTATTTTATTTCCCATGTATGTTTTTTTAATTTTACTGAGATCTCAAGGAGGAAACTGAATGCCTCTTTATGTTTTTTTCTTTTAATTCTAGGAAGTTATCAGGAATTTGGTCAAAAGATATGTGGCTGCTATGATAAGAAATTCCAAAACAAATGAGGGACTAACAGAGGAGAATTTTAAGGTAATTTAATCATGGAGTGGTTTAATTTCTCATTTCACATTTGTTAAGCATTATTTAATCTTCACAGTGTTCATAGTTTCTGGTGATGGAATTTCAACTGCCTATAATACAGCAAAACCAGCTACAACTTTTTATTCTCTTAGAATAGTCTGTCATTCAATAGATGGAGAGATTTTACCAATGTCTGTTACCACAATCAACTTTATGAATGAAAGAATCTGCCCTATGCATTCTTTTCATACTCTGGGTATTTCTCACTGTGGTAATTGAGTGCTTTAAATGATGTAGCAAGGATGTGTGGTGAGGGGCAAGATAGCAAAGGGAAGATGCCTGGAGATTTAAAGGCCCTCTTTACTTAAAAAAAATACGATAAAGACCAAAAATCTATTATTAAATCTAAGATTTGAAAAATCCTACCCTTAAACATTCTCCTAATATAGCACTAGCCTAAAACAGAGGTTCTCGACCAGGGGCAATTTTGTTCTCCAGGGAACATTTAACAATGTCTGGAGATATTTTTGGTTATCACACTGCAATATGTGTGCTATTGGCATCTAGTAGGTAGAGACTAGGGTTGCTACAAAACCTCCTACAATGCACAGGATAGCCCCTACAACAAAGAATTATCCAGCTCAATAATGTTAAGTGATTGAGAAACCCTAAGCTAGAATAAAGGAAGGAACATAGGAAGGTCATTATCCTAATCCACCAACATAACTCATTTATTGAGGGCATACTATGTGCCAAGCACTCACTAGGTGCTGGGTTACAGTGGTGAGTAAGATACAGCCAGCCCCTACTCTCATGGAGTGACACACAATAATAGAGGGTAACAATTGAGTGTTCTAACAGGTTAAACACAAGGTGATATGGAGAAACACTTGACTGGGACTTGGGGAGTCAGGGCAGGTTTTCCAAAGGAAGCAGTGTTTTAAGCTGAGGCTTGAGGGAGGAGCTAGATAAAGTAAAGTTGGGGAGAAGCATGCTCTAGACAGATAATAGCACAGGTAAAGGCCTGCGGGCAAGAGAGACTATGTCTATACAGGCAGATAGTAGAGAGCTTGGGGAGAGTAGGAAGAAATGAAACCAGAGAAATAAACAGATATCGGGCTTCGTAGTCTGTGGTATGGGGTTTCTACTTTTTCTTAAGGTCAGTCACAAGTTATTAAAGAGTTTTAAGCAAGGGAATGACATGCTCAGATTTAAGCTTTTAAAAGATGATTTTAAAAGGAACAATTTAGTATCTGGGCAGCCAGTTAGAGACAGAAGACATTTCATAGGGACTTGAATGAATAGGGCCCCTCTCCCAAAATAGCAGCCTCATTATCTGACACATTCCACTTCCCTAGGTGTTTGTTTGTTTGTTTGTTTGTTTGTTTATAATATTCCTTATAGTCCTAAAAGCTTTTCCTCTTCAGGAGCCCTGTTATATAAAGACACTTATACCTATGAGAGCCAGTGCCCTAAGCTAATACTTTGTTAGTTAATGTTTTACCATGGGGTAAGTCTGTTGGTGTGCTCCTGATTTGGAGGTTCTGAAATCAACTTTACCAATCACACAATTTTTCCAACAGCCATCACTGCCCACAGATTTATTACTATGTTTTTCTTGTGCTGGAATAATGTGAGTTTTTTTTTTTTTTCTGGTAGTTCATGTACTTTGTGATTTGCTATTAGGCAAAACCGGGAACATTCCAAAGGATACCCAATGTGCCTATTTGGAACGAAAGACCAAGCTTCTTAACATAATGTCTTCTCTCTTGCCCTAGGAATTAAAGCAGGACATCTCTAGCTTTCGATATGAAGTGCTTGACCTCTTAGGAAATAGGAAACACCCAAGGAGAAGCTTTTCTACCAGCAGCCCTGAACTCTCTCAGAGGGATGATACCAATGATGGCAGTGGTGGGGCTCGGGCCAAATCCAAGAGTGTCTCTTTCAATTTAGGCTGCAAGAAAAAGGCCTGCCATGGGCCACCTCTCATCAGAACCATGCCAATAGATAGTGGTGCCCAAGGGAAGTCAAAAGCTGAGTCATCAAGCAAATGCTCCTTCATGGGTCCTTCTCTCAAGAAATTGGGTTTCCTATTCTCCAAGTTTAACGGTCATATGTCTGAACCCAGTTCAGAGCCAAAGCACACAATTTCTGATGGAATCGTTCAGCAACACTATATGTGGCAAGACATCAGATATTCTCAGATGGAGAAAGGAAAAGCAGAAGCCTGTTCTCAAAGTGAAATTAACCTCAGTGAGGTAGAATTAGGTGAAACCCGGGGTGCTGCTCAGAGCAGTGAATGCCCTCTAGCCTGTTCCAGCTCTCTTCACTGCGCATCCAGCATCTGCTCCTCAAATTCTAAACTTTTAGACTCCTCAGAGGATGTATTTGAAACTTGGGGAGAAGCTTGCGACCTGCTCATGCACAAATGGGGTGATGGACAGGAAGAACAAGTTATGACTCGGCTCTAAGTCAAGTACTTATCACCTGTTCTGGAACTCAGCAGAAAATTTGTAATTTCCTTGCTCTCAGAGATGACATAGAGTATGATTTCCTCACCGCCCCCTCCCCCAGAAAGGAGAGTGAGACTTCTGTTATTTTCACTGTCTTTTATAACCACATTCTCCATTTTTTATTTTGTCATTGATATTATTATTATTATTATTATTATTATTATTATTAATTTGCTTTTTATGCCTATAAACACTAAGTCCATTTTACAGCCAGCCAAAGGGGTGTGTGCCCCTAATCAGCAGAGGTGCAGTTGGGTGCTTAACCCTTTGGCTTTGCTTTCCTTACCCTTGCTTCCTTGAAGTTCCAGGTGCCACTTTGCTACTGTTGATGCCACACAGATTCTTGATCCTCCTCCTCTAGATCTCGCACCATTTCCTCACAGGGCTGAGGGATGTGTTCAGCTATCCCCACTGGCTATCAGGTAGGGCAAACTAACCTGCCTATCTTAGTTACCTTTCAGTGCTCCACGCTGCCCATTCTGGTTCAATGAACAGCATCAAAGGGAGACTGAACAGCCTGCAAAGACTTGTCAGCTTGTGGTTTCTAGGTATAACTGGCCTTTTTGTTGTTTTTGTTTTTAAACACTATAACTTCTCCTTATCATGGAGGCTGTTGAGGTTTTTATTTCTTAAAGATGTGTTAGTGTCTTAATGTATGCCAATGAATATTTACCCCACAGTATATGTCATATCTAATAAGTTAGTAAATTCCTTTCCTGTGTTTGTGTATTTCAGTTTAGTTACTACATTTTAAAATTTGATAGTATCGAGATTAATATTTAGGATATGTACTGTTTTTAAAAACTTCTACACTCTAACCAATAGTCACTACATCTCATATGTTGGCAAGAAAAAATAATTAGCTAGTATATTTATAGGGTCCTATCTACTATTGATAGTTTTAATCATCATTGCTATTGAAAAAGCATTTCTAAAATAAAAGCCTGATTTTTGAAAATATTTTTTTAACAGAGAAATGACATCTTGTTAAGTCGTCAAAATCTGAAAAGAGCATCTTAATTTTAATTAATTGCTTTCTGATTAAAAAAACAACACAACAATTTTAGGTCTAAATAACCTCTGATTCAGGTTGTAGTTTTCATATTCACTGGGGGCAATGGAATTGCATGTGTAAACTTATGTTGGATATATAACAACAATCCTAGTGAGTTCATGGAATTATAAACATGATCCAAATTCTACTGTCTTCAAAGAAAGTTGCATTTATATATCCAAACAAATTATTTTCCACAGCTTAAGAGGACCTCATTAGAATATAAACATGCGGGTTAAAAAATGAAGTCAGTAATGCATATGGTCATCATGTTAGACCCAAGAACCACCTGACGATAACCTGCTGAACAGGGGTAGTTTTTAACAATGCTAGCACAGAGGTATCCCCAATTGACTCTAACAGCCCTAGGTCTGGGTCCTGAAGTTTAACAGTGTGTAAGCTCAGAAAACTAAGAGTTAGTTAGATGTTGCTCTATCTTGAAAATGCCAATGGCAATGGGAATCCATCTAAATTCTTATGTGTACTTTCTGGTAAAAGCAAGTGAAATGGAGCATTTTTAAAAAATGCAAATATACCTCCAAAATAGCTTTGGACAGTGCAGTTTCTGTTATTCAATTTGATTCCCATTTCCAGCTCTAGCTTCGGTGACTGATGGTCAAAATATTCCACATAAAGAAGAGACAAATTTGGGGGAAGGGCGGGAGAACAGGAGGAAGTGTTGAAGAATAAAACTCAGATTCGGAGAGAAGTGATCAAAAGAATAAGCTACATCAAGACTCATTTGGCAAAAGATGGTCCCAAAATAACTCCTTGATCATATCTGAAGTGATCATTTACTCAAATCCAACTTCTCTCCTGCTTCGCTAAGTGGGACTGTCATAAATGGCCCTGACATCTGTAACAGGTTACTTTCAAGAAGGGAGGTTTCTAAAGTTATATATTCAGCTTTCCTAACTGTCAGATTTGCTTTGAATAATAAATAAAACCCAGACTACATTCCTAACTCATACTGATGGCACGAAAAACCAATGTGTGGCTCTGTTTTATCAAAAGAAAAAGATATATCTTTTTCACAAATGCATGCACTTGTGATAACCTTGTTCTGGCACTTACTTTATCAGTTTGTCAGAAAACAAGAGTAGCCAGACAAATATCCATGCTCCAAAATATAGTCTTCTCTATTATGTTCTAAAGAGAGAATATGTATCGATCATAATAGCCAATCACTACCTACCGAAAGAAACCAGTGTCACATTTCATGGACAGTACATTCCTTTTCAGATCTTCTGAGTTAATGTCTTTGTGACTTAGGTTTAAAACTTCACTGGCTATGTTTAGGCCTAGCGATGTTTGGGACTGAGGCCAGTTAGCTATTAAAGCTAAACAGCTATTACCCTAACTTCCATGTCGGTGACACCAACATTTTTATTAGCTCTAAGTAGAAAGTAGGAAGGCAAAGAGATCTGTGCTCACATTTCTACCCTCTGGATCAGCTACTGTCAAGAAAGATACTTCAAATCAAATGCTTAAGTATGTCCTCTGACCCTAGGGAAGGTATAAGCCAACATAAGAGTAAATTTATAAACATAAAAAAATTAGAGCTAAAAGAAAACCTTAGAGAGGATCTACTTTATTCCAAACTCTTATTTTACAAATAGGGGGGGAAAAAAAACCCAGAAGCCCAGAGAAGGATAATGACTTGTTCAAGGACACAGAGCCAGTCAATAAACCCAAATCTTCTTGATCATAGAAACAAGACATTTATTATTAAGCATATACCTATTATACATAGGAGATGTGAAAATGGAATGGCCACTATAGATACTTTTGTTCATTTGCTCAAAATGCTGTGAACACCACAAATTTCAGACTGACATATTTACAAGAAAAGTTAAAAATGTACTCCAAAGTCAAAAATAAATGGGACAAGAATTTACTATTTATCTAAATATCTATACCATGGTTCACTTCCATTACTGTTGGCTTTCTTATCACGTCTAGACACATACATTCGTTTGATTCCATCATAATTACAGTAAAGTCTCCCTTATAATTAGTAAAGGTAATACTATTACAAAAAAAAATGTCCGAGTTATATTAGAAGATGACCATTGTTGAAGAATCTCCTCCACCTCTAGCTTTAATTCCAGTGGAGTACAAAGACAGAGGAAAGATTCCAAATTAAAAATCATCACTTTCAATATACTACAAATTTTACAGTTAAGTCCAAAACATTTAAACATCTGCCTGCAATTTAAGAACTTTTAAAAAGTCCTCTACCTTTTGGATGACTTAAATTATAAATACCTTTTCAATAAGAACTTCATATTTCTTACAGCAATGCAAACTCTTCCCTGTAAATTTCATTGAAAATATGAGTTGACAACCTCAGCCAGAAAATAACTGTTTGATGTTCATATTACTTTGTGAATAAGACTCAAGTGGTGTTTTGACCAAGAATTTAAGTTGCCCAGACCTTGGTTTGTTGAACTGTCAGGTATAAAGTAGTTGATTTAGGCAGACATTCTTTCCTGTTTAAAAGTACATAAGAAAAATTGATATTATTTTGGTAATCAAATTATCAAAACAGTGCTAATAAACAGATTGCTTATACAGACATACCCAATATAAGTTGATGTAATTTTTAGGATCATTTAAATAACCTTTTCATGCCTACTTGACAGCTCCCTCCAACCCTACTCTGCAGTTTTGCCTCAAATCTATGGGTATTTTAGATTGTTTCTTTGGCTTGTTTTATCTAGACAATTGTTCTAAAACGCACTTCGTTGGTGTAGAGCCCCTGGGAACCAAGTATTCCAATTCAACGTGAGCATTACTTTAGTACAGAAAAATGTTATTTCTATTATATTTCCAATGACCTTTTTCATCACTTTTTCCAACAGCTGTGGGTTAGAGCTTGCATTGCTTTTTGGGAGATGTTTGTAAAAGTGAGCCCCTTGTCTGTGTACACACACGTACACACATGCAAAGAAACTTAATACCATTTGACTGCTCAAGCCTTGGCCCTTCATCTCTTTTGATAATTACTAGATCATTTTGGGCAAGAAGATAACTTCAATGGAAAAAACCTTTGAAATGTGGTGAGAAATTGCTAAAATGAACTGCCACCCAGGCATCCATTGTAGCACAACTCTTAATATTAGAGCTGTCAGGATTTGAGTTTCTGGTTTGAAGAAAATATTAAGCATTTAGGTCAGAAGAAAATAACCTAACTTGTAAAAATAAAAGTATACATTTTTGGTGAATTAAGTCTATTTCGGATTTACTTCACACTTAAGATATTACTAATCATATGCTGTTATGTAGCCTAGGATTTCCATCTATATGCTGCATGGTGGTTCAGAGAAGATGCTGGCAGATGGTTTTGAGAACTTTACTTTTAGGGAATGGAATGTTTAAGAAACAAGAGTTAATCACTGGAATGATACAGGCAGCAGGCTAATATGCCCTAGCATTTTTAAATTCATTGTTTTATTCTCACTCTGTAGTGGATGGATTTCTCTGAGTCATGACCATTTTTTAAGATATACCATCAGTGTGTGTGGTATTTGAGAGACAAGTACATATTAAGAATTATGTTTAAATATGAAATTAAGTGGACTGACCTTATGCAAACAGCTAGTTTTTTAAAATTATTTTTCAATTACAGTTGACATTCAATATTGTTTTAGTTTCAGGTGTACAGCATAGTGGTTAGACATTTATATAATTTACAAAGTGATTCTCCCTTATTAGTCTGGTACCCACCTGGCACTATACATGGGTATTACAATATTATTGACTATATTCTCTATGCTGTACTTCACATCCCCATGACTATTTTGAACTACTGATTTGTACTTAATTCCTTCACCTATCCCCCAAAATCCCCTCTCATCTAGCAACTATCAATTTGTTCTCTGTAACTAGGAGTGTTTGTTTGTTCATTTTAGATTCTACATTCTATATTCTGAGATCATACAGTATTTTTCTGTCTTCGCTTAGCATAAACCATCTAGGTCCATCCATGTTGTCACAAATGGTAAGATTTAATTTTTTATGGCCAAGTAATATTCCATTGTATATATGTATCACTTCTTTATCCAGTCATCTGTGGATGGGCACTTAGGTGGCTTCCACATCGTGGCTATTGTAAATAGTGCTGCAGTGGACATCTTTTCAAATTAATGTTTTGGATTTCTTCAGATAAATATCCAGAAGTGAAATTGGTGAATCATAAGGTAGTTCTTTTTAATTGGAGGAACCTCCATGCTGTTTTCCATAGTGGTTGCACCAATTTGCAATCCCACCAACGGCGTACAAGGATTCCCTTTTCTCCAAATCCTCACCAAAACTTGTTGATTTTTGATGATAGCCATTTTTTTCTGAGGTGATCTCATTGTGGTTTTAATTTGCATTTCTCTGTTGATCTGTGATCCTGAGCATCTTTTCATATGTCTATTGGCCATTTGTATGTCCTCTTTGGAGAAATGTCTATTCAGGTCATCTGTCCATTTTTTAATTGGATTGGGTTTGTGTGTGTGTGTGTGTTGAATTGTATGAGTTCTTTATAAATTTTGGATGCTAACCCCTTATCGGATATATCATTGAATATCTTCTCCCATTCAGTAGGCTGTCTTTTCGTTTTGTTGATAGTTTCCTTTGCTGCACAAAAACTCTTTAGTCTGCTGTAGTCCCATTTATATTTTGTTTCCCTTGCCCGAGGAGATCAGAAAAAAAAAATCACTAAGAAATGTCACTTTATTACTAGAGAGCAAAAAATATTATGAGAACAAAGCTAATTTTCTAATCTGAGTTGTGAAATTTCTGTAGAAACTTCCTGTTACTGCACAAATGAAAACAATTTTTGTAGTTAACAGAAAGAGCTTGAAACTCTTGAACATTGTAATCAACTTTCATAAGTCCATGATTGTAGCACATATCTGCCCTACCTTCATCCCTTACCCTGAAAAAGAAAAGCCTACTTTACAACTGACTTTATAGAACCAAAAACGGTTAAATGAAGATGTAGATAAGGCCTGCATCATTTTCACCAACTTACAGCCTATTTTGTCCTTTGATTTTATCTTTAAGCAGATTTTAGGATAACCAAACATCCTAGGAGCTATACCTCAATATATGCACACACACATACCAAGTACCATCCCCAGTGGCACTTGAATGAGTAGGAGGCAGTGTGCCTTTTATTTTCGCCTAAGGTAAAGCCAACCATTTGCAAGTACAGTTAAGCTGGGCTTGTCATTCTAGGTCTTTTCCCACAAAGTTCAATAAACACCCCTCCCCCAGATACTCATTGCCACTAATTGCCTTCCAACACAGAAACCTTCTTGATAGTTCTCTGGTCTTGTACAACCCTTAAAACTGACCCTTAGAAGATAAGACAAAAAAGAGGCTTTGGATTTTTATGGGAGTACCTGAGGTACTTAGATGGCGGTAGTAAAGAGACAGATGGAAAAGTTTTCAAAGTAAGGAAGCGTATGAATAAGCACTTTAAAATGCAGGGCTAAACCACCAAATTGTCCAACTTTAGATGACCTCATTGAAATGGAGTTCTCCATCCTTGAAAAAAAAAATGTAGTTTCTGAACTTAAATATTAATACCAGCATTTTCTGCCTCAACAAAGTCCAGAAGTGCAATAATATATGAAAACTCTTTAACAACCTGTAAACCATTTTTCAAAGATTGGGTTATATTCAGGTTGAATTTCAGATTTCAGCAAGTTCTCACTTGTGATCACTGTATTCCAAAGTTCAACACATCAGACCCATAGTAAGGTCATGTTTGAAATTGTGCAATATCATTTATTGGCTTTTATAAATATTCACATTTGACCAATTACTGGAAGTATAGATTCCTCAAAATTTTATCTAATAAATTAAATGAATTTGTCAAAATTCTCCATGAAAGAAAAATACAATATAAAATTGGGGAAGGGTAGTAAGAAAGCTAGATTCTATATTGGTGTCATATATTAGCTCCAAAAATTTGGAATAATCATGCAAATTGAGATTATAAAACGAGACTGATATTTTTATAAATGTACCAGAATATAAGCACCCAAATGAATGTTGTTCTTCAAAGTAATCACCTTAAGCTACACCCATATTCAAATGCTGCCATTACACCAATCATTGTGGACTTCTGCTTTGGGAAGGCCTTTTAAAATCCACAATGAAATCTCTGAATATCCTCAATAGTAGAAAACTCATAATCTTATGAGATTAAATTTTTAGAAACAGTCAAAAGTAACTTGAGATCCTTTTTTGAGAAAAAGGTGATCAAGATGAGTTCTACTTTTTCTGGTAAAAAACATTTTTCAAGTGCTATTACACAATAGGCACTGACAGGCGCAATTATAAAGTAAGGAGATAGTATCTTGTGTAGTTTGTAAAGTGACCTTAAACTGCTCTTTGGAATCCAGCTTATTTTTCCTTATCAACTTTATCGAGGAATAATTTGTGTACAACTACCTGCATCCATTTAAAGTGTACAATTCAGTGAGTTTTCACAATTGTATGTACCCCTGGAACCACCAGCAAAATCAAGATACAAAATATTTCCATCACCTCCAAAAGATTCTTTGTTCTCCTTTGCCATCTGGAATCAAGTTTCAAATATGTTTGGAACAGTGGCAGCCTTACTGACATAAGTGTGTAGCTTTCCAAGGATACTTTAAACAACACCGTATTTAGGTATAGAACCTCCACTGATTTGGGAACCATAATGACTTTAGTCCTGAAACATTTGTGTTTAAAATAGTAAAACACATTCTAAGTTCCAATGGCTTATACTGTCCATGAATTCATAACTGGCATCCCAAACATTATTTGATCCATAAGAAATGACACTTTATATTGCAGAGGTTCTGAAAACTAGGTTGTTAGCAGGAAGACGGGGCAGCAAGCTCCAGGCTTTGTAGAAAAATGGAGTGGAAGGCTTCGGACTCAAAGGAGCTCTAGTAACTGAAGTAGGAGGTGGCTCTAGTGAGAGGATGAAAGCAGCTCTGAATTTTCAGGTTATTTGGAAATCACCTGTTCAGACGAGGATATTTCCTGTATAAGATTTAGTCTTATTATTTTAATGTACAGCTTCATCACTTTGTGGTCAGACCTTGTAGTAGTTTCTTTTGTATGTTAAGTGATCAGTTTCAATAACTACAGAATGTAGCCTGTAGCCTAATAAGCAGAGTGATAATTCTACTTAGTATACCTGGGCAGAAGCAGCACTCAGAATTCTCAAGTATCTAACAGGCTCATTGGAACCAGTGGCACTAAAATGAATGTGTGAGCTCATGAGGAAAGCTCTAAACCCAAAGGGTTATAACAAGTTAGTCTGTGGTTTTCTTAACATTAAAGGCAATCCAATTTGATAACTTATTAACTTCAAATTTTTAATTGTTCAAATTACTCCTTTAACATAGTTAAAGTAAACCCATGTGTTCTCTTATTTCAACTATAAAGACAAAGATCTTCTCAAGGACATTTCAGTTCAAATAAGGATAAACACATCCTTCTCAAGTAAAAGCATTTTAATCTTCGTTTCTTATTAGAATGCACACCAGTGGTAGTATTCAAGAAAATATCAATATTTAAACTCTTCACAAATTCTATTTCAAAATTCCTCAAAAATGGCATTGAAACTGAGGGTGAAGATTTCTTCCTATTCAAAACAAAGTAGTTTGGCGCTAACATTTGATAGCAGATAAAGAATACTAGAAAACACAGGCAGTGTTTATTTCACTTCCTTAGCCTAGTGGGTGGCTCCAATTTCACATCATCATACAGAAAATGTTTATGACAAACTTAAAATTATTATCTCCTGAGCTTAATCATGAAAATGGAAAGTTCCAAATGTGTTGGTGAAAATGGCATTTTGGCTTTGCAGACTTCTATCTTAAAAGCTAAAACGTCTTTGAGTATTACTTTACTTTCTGTAAGAAGTACAAAGTTAGTGTTATTCTTAAATGTGTTAAAAAATCTTGTACAATAAAATGTGTATTTTTATCTTCAGTATAAATAAAAATAAAGCATTTGCTGCCCCCCACCCCCAAAATGCATGGCTGCTTAGATTTAAGGTGTTTTGTTCCTCCCTCAATGTAATCATTTCTAGCCACCTATTATCAATAAACATTTATAAACAATAGATTTTACACTATAATTTAACCAGCAGAAATACTTAAGAGAAACTTCCATAGTCCAACATATTTTGAAAATTCCTGAAAATAAACATTAATGTCATTCTGTTATATTTCCTATTAAACAAGGCTGTGACTATTAAACATTTAAAAACTGGATAAACATTTATAAAGAACTTTGAGAAGATGACATGAAAGGAGTAATACAGATATAAAGCTATAGCTTATACCACTGAGAAACCTTACAAACTTTACTCTGGAAATTTCTTCTTTAGTGAGTAACCAAAGTATGATACATGTTGTACAGAACAGTTTGACTGTGGGTCAGTGAGAAGATACAAATTGAGGTTTAGCTGGTCATTATTGAACTAGTATAATCTGAGTACATTTAGGCAATATTTCCTCAAGTATCAGCTGATGTTTCTTAAGAATTTTTTGTGTAGTAGCAGATTTTTCAGCAATTAGCTTTCCCCGAACTAAATCAGATTCCTGAAGTGTTACTGTGTTTTATTTTGTTAATTAACATTAACTTTTAGGCCACCAGAGCACTGGGTAGCATACCAGAACTTAACTTTCAGCCAAATAACTCACTTGCAAGTCCTGTCCTAATTATTTTAAGTGGGATTGGGTGTAAAACATTTACATAAGTTAGATAAGAATAATTAAAAAGGGAGTAACATCTGAAAAAGATGTACAACCAGCAAAGAACTCTTAAAACTCAATAAAAACAAACCATTTCAACACATTTCAAAAATGAATATATATGATTGGCAAATACTCATGAGAAAAAGTGCTCAACATAATCAGAGAAATACAAATCAGAAAAACACAAGATACCACTTAACACACACCCACCAGAATGGCTAAAATCAAAAAAGACTGACACCATCAAATGCTGACATACGAAAAACAACTGTAACTCCCATACATTGCTGGTGGGAGTATAGTGTTACAATCACTTTGGAAAATGTCTTGTCATTCCTTACAAAACTAAACATATGCCTAACCTAAGACCCAGCAACTCCATTCCAAGAGGAATAAAAACAAATGCTCACAAAGACTTCTACAGAAATGTCCACAGGAGCTTTATTTTTACCTAAAAACCAGAAACAGCCCAGGTGTTCATTAACAGAACGGATAAACAAAAAATGGCATATTCAATGAAATGCTGCTCAGCCATAAAAATGAACTTTTGACACACAACATGGATGGATCCCAAATACATTATGCTGAAAGCAGCTTTACAAAAAGGAATACATACTGATTCATTTGTATGCATTTTGAAAAACAGAAATAATGATAGGGGAAAAACCCAAAGGAACAGTAGGTGCCTAGGGGACAAGAATAGGGAAGCAGGATTTGACTGGAAAAGAGCATGAAGGAATTTTCTGAGGTGATAAACATGTTATCTTGATAAGGGTTTGGGTTTCACAGATGTGATTTGTCAAAATGCACTGCATCAAACACTTAGGATTTGTGCATTTCATTGCATGTAAACTTTACAAGAGAAAAAAAAACATTTAACAAATACTGAACTCTAGTTAACAAATATGCATGTTGAAATGTTTAGAGGTGAGAGGTGTACTTAAGTCTGCTCTTCTTTGTAATGTATCAAAAAATGAGGATTTATCTACAGATGTGTGAAAAGATAAGTATAGTAAAATGTAGAATCTAAGTGGTGGATATATGACTGCTCATTGCACAATTATTTCAACTTTTCTATATATTTAATTTTTTTCATAATAACATGTTGGAAAAATAAACAGTGAGTAAAGGAAAAGAACTAGGTAAACAAAAGCCAAATCTATAACATGCTTCAAAGCTAGGAGGAGGAAAACTTCTTGGGTAGTCAAAGCTATTTCAGCAAAGCTAAAGGAATGAAAAAAAAATTAAAATAAGTTCAACTACTGAAGCAAGCAAAACAACAGAATATAAAACGGTGGTTTTTTTTTTGGTAGGGCTATTCATGTGGTAGAACCTTTATATTTTTTTTATTTTACTGTAGTAAGAACTCTTACCATGAGCCCTACCATTTTAACATATTTTTAAGTATACAATATAGTACTGTTATCTATAAGCATGATGTTGTACAGCAGAGTTCTACAACTTATTCATCTTGTATAACTGAAATGTATCAAGATGAAATTTGTCACTTTGATCTAATGTACCAGCAAGGAAACAACATTCTTTTTTCTTAATCTAGAACTTTAGTACCCTGATACTAGTGTAGAATATTTTTCTCCAATTCTGCAAAAGATTTGAAAAGCCTGTATTATGTAGTTTGGAAGAAGCTGTAACGTCTGCAAGAAAAGATTTGCTAGTTGTTTAGGTGAAGGGACTGACCACCCACATAACACCAATAGATCAGTACTACTAATCAATAATGTCTGGCTAAAATAGATCTTATTTTTAATTTATTGACTGGCCTGAATTGATAAGAAGTAACTCAGTTTAACCTCAATATTGTTTAATCAAATCCCTCCTCCCACACTCCATAAAAGGTTTTAGCCCACAGCAAGAGTCATCTACCAGGAAAAAGACAAAGCAACAAAAAACAAATAGTTGTTTAACAGTAAAGGATTTCCTGGTTTCCAAGCTTCCCTCTGGAAAGCCACAGGAGAAAAGTGAACTCGAAAGTGGTGGTAATTATTAGGAAAACAGTACAGCAGTAAAACCTGCAATGGGTCACTCATTTCAATTAGTTTCAACTACAAATAAATGTCATGGTTTAATAAAACTTAGTTTTACACATAGTGAATATTCCTGAGAATTACAGAATTTTAAGAATCAGTTGCCTATACTATAGGCTTTTCAACCCCTGCCCCCAATATTTTAACAAAGTACCTGTGGATCTTATGTGACAGCCACTCTAAAATCTTGTTTCTCTTCAAGATTCAAGGCTAGATTTTTAAGAACGTGAACTCTTACTAACTTCAGAAGCAAACATTTACTATCCAGATGGCCAGTTACCAGGTAGTTTTTAACTATTATGAAAATTTTCAAAAACAAATAGAGGGAATAACATAATGAACCCAAGCTTCAACAGTTACTCAAATTAGTAACATGCAGCTAATCTTCTTTCATCTATAAACTCCTGCCCCCAGATTATTTTGAGGCAATACCCAGATTTATCACGCTAAAGTAGTTTTATTTCGTAGTTACCTAAACTCAGGTCCATCCTTTCCTTAAGTTACATCACCCCGCACATCCCTGAAACTGCTTTGATAATTGAGGCAGAAAACAAAGTGTTCTAAATCAAGTTGCTCCAACTGAAACTTAACATTCTAGGTAAGATGGGGGGAAATGAAGTCTTTTACTGTATTAGTTCTCCTGAATTCTTAATTTTTACTATAAATGGAAACATAAATAGCTGCAGAGAGGTTTCATGTAAAATAAACTAAATCTGTCCCAGTTTTAGAAAAGTTTAGATTAAGTACATGGACCACTCTCCCTCAATGGACCATTTTATCCATGGAGATTTGTCTCAATTAAGTTCTCAATGTCTTTATGGTGTTCACATAAGAAACCACGATTTGTTTATACCTTTATTTTCAAAGTTAATTAAAAAGTTATGCCTTGATTACAGGCTCCAAAGAAATAAAAGATGTTTTAAATTCACAAATCTTGAATTGAGTTTAAAAGATTCAATATTTTCATGTGACCCTAGACAAGGCAGAAAACCACAACTAGTTTTGAGAATAAATATACACGGCATAAAAATGAATTCTAATTTTTTTCCTATGGAAATGATTCAGCTTTCTAGCTTTGATGTGACCAGATTTATCTCAGGGAAGGGGTTAAAAGTAAAGGGTTCAGAACAAAGCACAGTACCTTTATATCTCCTTCCCCCAACAATTCTAAACAGATGAAATTTGGTGATAACATCTGAAAAAAGGCAGTGGTCCCCCATGTGGAGATTCAAGTCCTGCAGAGTTCTCAACTGAGCACAGGAAAGAATTCGAGCCCACGAAAGAATTAAGAGTCAAAAAGAAAATTTATTAGAGAAGGGATAATGCTCCATAGAGTGTGGTCACTTCTCACAGACAAAGAGAGAACCAGGAGAGATACAGACACAGAAAAAAGACAATGAGAAGGACCCATGTTAGAGGAATTCATTTTATGTATCATTCTTAGTTTCTGTGAATTAGTTTAAAGACTTTACCTGTTTTCCTTTGATGGTATGGTATAGAAAGGTAAGGGTATGTAGTGTGAATAAAATGGGTATGTAGTGAGAAAGCCAGCAGGCAAGCCCAGCCTTTGATCTATAGGTTCCCCATGGTTTTTGGCCATAGAGAATGAATGTAGGGTATGACTTAAAAATTCTGCTTTCCCTTCCCGGTATAAATGGTTAGTAATCCCAGCAGGAATCTTCCTTTCTTCTGTAGGTTTCCTCATGGTCTGGCAGTAGTACTGTTTAGCACATCGCATGCTCTGAACATAGGATGATTTAACATTTAGTGCTCGGCTTCCAGTTAACCTGGCATAGCAGATAAACACTGTACTTGCCTCCTCTCACAACCACATTGAAATTACAACTGAACTACAGTAGAGTGATCATTGAGAGTCACCTGAAGTCTAGCTGAACAGAAGTCCTACAACTGGGGACCCACAGAATAGACCACCTCGAGACTCGAAGGAGGGGCAGAGATGTAGAATGGGCTGGTCCCACATCCGCCTCAGGAGGGATATCCCAGCTGTAGAGTACTGGACCCACAGCAGGCTCCCCAGCCAAGAGCACCAGTGCAGGAAGAAGTTCCTATAACTTCCAGCTGTGAAAACCAGCAGAGAATGTGACTGAATGAGATGGGGAGCACCTGAAGTCACAGACGTTCTTCTTAAGGGGACCATGTACCGACTAACTCACTGATGGACTCACTTGCTATAAACTCCAGCTCTGGAGCAGCGGCTTGAAAGATGCCAGGTACATATAGGGAGGAAATGATTTGTGAGGGCTGGAGGGGCAGCTTTCTCCCAAACAAAAGGGCTGGCAGAGGGCATTATTCCTTTCTTGAGCCCTTCCCTGACCACCCAGCCTGCAGACACAGGCAGCCACCATATCTGAGTCTCCATCAACCTGGCTAACCCACCCTAGTGATTCCCTGAGACTCCATCTCCCCTTGGGGAGGGCACCCAAGCAACATCCAGTAGATTTTCTATATAAATGACATGTCTTGGGCTCATGCTGTGGACACTCCTAAAATCTCTCAAAAGTTCGCAAAACCTAAACAAGCAGCATCTGGCCTCCGCATGCCCCATACCTCTTGCTGAGGCCTCAAGCACAGTACTAGCAACAGCTGGCCTCTGTTTGTGGCTTGGCCTCTCACGTCACATCCAAGGCCAGCATAGGTGACAGCCATCTGTGGATTGCTTGATGGCTCATGCAGGTGACCCCAGACAGGGCCCAGGCTGCAGTTGAACTTGGCCTGCAGCAGGGGCCATCCCAGGAGGCCCCAGACTGCAGGCCAGGAGGCCAGCTTCAGTCTGAGTCAGAGTACCACTCAGGGGGGCACATCCGAAGACAACATACCCAAAGGGAGATTGGGCAGGCACCAAAACCCTGCTAAAGTGAATCTGCTCTGTAGAGTCAGCCCTTGCACAACAGCTCCTCCACTGTAGTCACCAGCCATTCCTCACAACCAGTCACTCTGAGGGTCAATCCCTCCCACAGGTGTACAAACAGCAACCAAAACTCAACTACAACAGAAAGGAACACAACCAAGGAACACATACAGAGTACCCAGCTCAGATGACCAGGGAGACTGTGCCACTGGACCCCACAGGCCGCCAACTACATAAGGCCATCTACTAAGACTCAGAGTCCTAGATGCCCTACTTAATAGAAACAAAGGAAAGCAGAGGATCGAATTGGTAACTTAGAAGATAAGGTAGCAGAAAACACCAAATCAGAACACCAACAAGAAAAAAGAATCCAAAGAAATGATGACAGGTGAAGGGGCCTCTGGGGCAACATCAAGTGTTCCAATAGTCTCATCGTAGACATACCGTAAAGAGAAGAGAATGAGGAATTGAAAACCTATTTGAAAAAATGAGAGAAACTTCCCTAATCTGAAGGAAATCAGACATATAAGCCAAGGAAATGCAGAGCCCCAAACAAGATGAACCCAAAGGGACCCTCATGAAGACACATCATCATTAAAATGCCAAAGGTTAAAAAAAAACAGAATCTTAAAAGCAGCAAGAACATTTCTCAACATAATAAAGGCCATTTATGACAGACCTACAGCTAATATCATACTCAATGGTAAAGGCTAAAAGTGTTTTCCTTAAGATCAGAAACAAGACAAGGATGTCCACTTTTACCCCTCCTCTTCAACACTGTATTGGAAGACTTAGCCACAACAATAAGACAAGAAAGAGAAATAAAAGGTATTGAAATTGGAAAAGAAGTAAAACTGTCGTTATTTGCCAATGACATGATACTATATATAGAGAACTCTAAAGATTACACCAAAAACCTGTTAAAACTGATCAACAAATTCATTAAAGTAGCAGGTTACAAAATAAATATTCGGAAGTCAGTGGTGGATTTCGGAAAGTAAACATGGCAGAGTGAAAGATGTCCCCAGAGCTTTCTCCTTAAAACAATAAGCTTAACATTTAAAACTCAACAAAAAACACCCAAACTGCACACCAGCATGTCTGAGAATGGGATCTGCGCACAAGAATTACCACAGGTCAGAACCCCAGGTGTTGGGAGGTGGACTGGGAGAAATAAAGAAGCTGCCTCTCCTAGCCTCCAGAGCTCTTTGCAGGAGGGGGGTGCAGCAACTTCCCTGAACAGCCCTGCCTGGGAGAGTTGTGAGTTCCACACGCAAACGGCGACAGGGGCCAGTCATCAGGGCAGAAAGCAGAAAAGCGGGATGGGATCAAAGAGGAAAAACAGCAGATTTCTGCCGGCCACCGTTGCAAAACCGAGGCTGAGCCGCAGCCCCCAACCCCCAACCCCCA
>NW_024345872.1:1885552-1946105 GCF_902729225.1 Pteropus medius | reverse complement strand
TATTTGGGAAATTCAGTGATATCGAAGACAGAAAGTTCCAGCTCATTCCTTATATTTGGGAAATTCAGTGATATCGAAGATCAGTGATATCGAAGACAGAAACCTAGAAATAAATCGAAAGGAAGAAGAGAGAAACTGAAGAATGAAAAATAATGAAAAAGAAATTCAAGAATTAGCTGATACCATCAGGAGAGGAAACATAAGAATAATGGGCATTCTTGAAGGAGGAAAAGGAGCAGGGACTAGAAAGCACTTCCAGACAAATAGTGGACGAGAATTTCCCAAATATAAGGAATGAGCTGGAACTTGGAATTCAAGAAGTCAACAGAACACCCAATTATCTCAACCCAAAAAGGCCTTCACCAAGTCACATTCTATTAAAATTATCAAAAATCAACAAGAGAATTCTCAGGGCAGCCAGGGAGAAGAAAACAGTAACTTATAAAAGAAACCCATTAGATTATCCTTGGACTTCTCAGCTCTAAACTTACAAGCCATAAAGGAACAGAATCGAATATCTTAACTATTAAGTGACAGGAACTACCAGCTTAGAATAATGTATCCAGCTAGGCTCTCCTTTAGATATGAAAGAGAAATAAAGACCTTTCCAGATATACAAAAATTGAGGAAATTCTCCACTTAGAGGCTTGCACTACAGGAAATTCTGAAAGGGGTCTGCTCACTTAAAAAAAGTGACAAAAAAACATAATTACGAGTAGAGACTATCAGGCAAATAGAAGCAGAGGAGTGTAACCCTTACTAAGAACAGGGCAGTATAAGCTTAAATATTAACAAGAGAATTGCTATAGCAAGATAGTAAAGAACATTCAGCACACATAGGGATAAACTGAGATAACAATGACTAAAAAGGGGAGGATTCAAAGATCCAAATGCACACACAGAACAAAATGGACGACTATATATATAACTATCGTCTACATATTCATAATGTAACCACACACCAAAGATTCAGAACTGAGGTATGTGAAGAACCAGAGGCAAAACCCACAAAAGCCAACCAAAATAAAGAAAACAAACTCAAGGACAGAGAAGCAATGGAAACACCAAGCTAACAGAAAGCAAAAGATTAAAAAAACCTCATATTTCAATAATCATCCTAAATGGACTGAACTCACCAATAAAAAGGCACAGAGGTGCAGAATGGATCAAAAACAAACGAACAAACAAAAACAACCACAACCATACGCTGCCTTCAGGAGACACATCTCAGCTCCAAAGTCAAAGACAGACTCAAAGTGAAAGGGTAGAAAATGGTATTTCAAGCAAATGACATTCTGAGAAAAGCGGTAGTGGTACTAATGTGGGATGAAATAGACTTCAAAATAAAAGGTAAAGAAAGATACTGAGAGACACTTCATAATGATAAAGGGAATCATGCACCAAGAAGACATAACACTTATTAATATCTATGCTCTCAATCAGGGAGCCCAGAGATATGTAAAGTAATTACTAATAGAACAAAAGGGAATAACAGACTAAAACAGTATTATAGTAGCGGACCTAAACACCACACTGTCGGGTATGGACAGATTGTCCAAACAGAAAAATCACTAAGGAAATAACATCCTTAAATGACACATTTGATCAACTGGACATAATTGACATTTACCAAACCTTCCATCCCAAAACAGCTGCTTATACATTCTTCTCTACTACACGTAGAACATTCTCAAGGATTGACCACATACTGGGACACAGAGATACCCTCAACAAACATAAAAGGATGGAAATCATACCAACCATATTCTCTGATCATAATTCTTTGAAATTAGAGATCAATTGTACAAAGAAAGCGAAAAGATCCACAAATACATGGAGATTAAACAACATGCTACTGAAGAATAACTGGGTCAGAGAAGAAATAAAAAGAGAGATCAAGAGATACATAGAAACGAATGATAATGATAGTACAACATTATCAAAACTTTTGAGACACGGTAAAAGCGGTCATAAGAGGAAAGTTCATATCATTACAGGCCTATCTCCAAAAACAAGAATGAGCCCAAAAAAACAGCCTAACGTTTCACCTTAAAAAACTGAAAAAGGAAGAACAAATGATGCCTAAAGTCAGCAGAAGGAAAGAAATCATCAAAACTAGAGCAGAAAAAAATGAAATTGAAAACAAACAAACTTCATAAAAAATAAATGCAATGAAGAGCTATTTCTTTGATAAGGTTAATAAAATTGACAACCCGCTGGGCTAGACTCACTAAAGAAAAAAGAGAATGAATACAAATAAACAAAATCAAGAATTAAAGAGGAGAGATTACTACTGACATCGCAGAAATACAAAGGATCATACAAGAATATTATGGAAAAGTATTCTTTTTTACAGAATATTTAATAACCTAGAAGAAATGAACCAGTACTTAGAAATATACAATCTTCCTAGACCGAATCAAGAACTGGAAAATCTAAATAGACCAATCAGCAGTATGGAAATTGAAACAATCATCAAAAACCTACCAAAAGGTAAAAGTCTAGGACCAGATGGCTTCACCAGTGAATTCTACCAAACATTCAAAGAAGATTTAATACCTATTCTCCACAAACTCTTCCCAAAAATTGAAAAGGAGGAAATGCTTCCCAACACATTTTATGAGGCCAATATCACCCTGATACCAAAACTTGGTAAAGATAACACAAAATAAGAAAACTACAGACGAATATCTCTCATGAACACAGATGCAAAAATCTTAAAGAAGATACTAGTGAATCGAATACGGCAACATATTAAAAAGATTATGTGCCACGATGAAGTGGGCACAGGGATGGTTCAACATATGCAAATCGATTAATGTGATACACCACATAATCAAATTAAAAAATAAGAATTATATGATCATATCAATAGATGCAGAAAAAGTCTTTGACAAGGTACAGCATCCAATTATCAAAACACTTAACAAAATCGGTATAGAAGGAAAATGTTTTAACATAATAAAGGTCATCTATGACAAACCCTCAGCCAACATTATACTAAATGGTGAAAAACTAAAAACCTTCCCTCTACAATCAGGAACAAGACAAGGCTGTCCAGTACTGCCACTAATATTCAATATAAAATTGGACGTCCTAGCGAGTGCAATCAGAAAAGAGAGATATAAAAGGCATCCAAATAGGAAACGAAGAAGTCAAATTGTCACTATTTGCGGATGACTTGATTCTCTATATAGAAAACCCTGAAGACTCCACAAGAACACTACTAGAAACAATAAGCAAATACAGTAAAGTTTCTGGATACAAAATCAACGTTCAAAAATCCATAGCGTTCCTATACTCTAATAAGTGTCAGTAAAAGAAGTGCAAAAATAATTCCTTTTGCAAGTGCAACAATAACAAAGATACCTAGGAATAAATTTAACGAAACATGTGAAGGATCTATATAATGAAAACTACAAGACCCTATTAAATCGAAGAAGATGCAAAGAAATGGAAAGATATTCCGTGTTCTTGGACTGGAAGAATCAACATAGTTAAAACGAGCCTATTCCCTAAAGCATTATACAGATTTAATGCAATCCCCATCAAAATCCCATCGGCTTTTATTTTTAAGAAATGGAACAAAGAATCATCAGATTTGTATGGAAGCACAAAAGACTCCGAATAGCAGATGCCATCCTAAGAAAAAAAGAACGAGGCTGGAGGCATCACTCTGCCAGACTTCAAATTATACTACAAAGCGACAGTAATCAAAACGGCATGGTATTGGTAGCAAAACAGACACACAGATCAGTGGAACAGAATCAAGAGTTCGGAAGTAAACCTATCTTTCTACAGGCAAATAATTTTCGACAAAAGAGCCAAAAATATACAGTGGAGAAAGGAAAGCCTCTTCAATAAATGGTGCTGGGAAAATTGGAAAGCTATCTGCAGAAGAATGAAAGTAGACTGTTGTCTATCACCGCATACCAAAATTTACTCAAAATGGATTATAGACCTGAATATAAAAACTGAAACAATAAAATGCATAGAATAAGACATAGAAACTAAACTCAAAGACCTTGGACTTAAAGAGGATTGATTTTATGAGTTTGACCTCAAAAGAAAGGGAAGTAAAAACTAAAATAAGTGAATGGGACTACATCAAACTAAAAAGCTTCTGCTCAGCAAAAGAAATCGTCAACAAGGTAAAGAGACAAACATCCAAAATGGAAAAAAAAAAAATATATTTGCAAGCAACACTGCCAATAAGGACCTAATATTCAGATTGTACAAAGAACTCATACAACTCATTTACAACAAAAAAAACAAATGATTCAATTAAAAAATGGGCAGAGGACCTGAGCAGACACTCCTCTCTAGAGAATTTACAAATGACCACCAAATATGTGAAAAGATGCTCAACATCACTAGCTATTATGGAAATGCAAATCAAAACCACAATGAGATACCATCTCACACTTGTTAGAATAGTCGTTATCAACAGGACAAGGAATAACAAATGCTGTAGATGATGCGGAGAAAAAGGAACACTCATACACTGCAGGTGGGACTGCAAATTGGTACAGCCACTACGGAAAACACTATGGAGGTTCCTCAAAAAACTAAGAATTGATCTACCATATGATCCAGCAATCTCTCTAATGGATATTTACATCAAAGACTTGAAAATCCATATCCGAATAGACATTTGCACACCAATGTTCATAGTAGCATTATTCACAGTGGCCAGGACATGGAAACAACCAAAGTGTCCTATGATAGATGACTGACTAAAGAAGCTGTGATACATGTATACAATGGAATATTGTTCAGCCATAAGAGATGAAATACTGCCATTTGCGATAACCTGGATGAACCTCAAGATAATCATGTTAAGCAAAATAATCCAGACGTTAAAAGTTGAAAATCACATGGTATCACTTACGTGTGGGATATAACCGTAAAAGCAACAAATGAACTGGTCAAGTAAATAGAGACTCATGGACATGGACTATAGACTAGTGGTTACTGGGAGGGTAGAGGGTAGGGAAGATAGACACAGAAAAGGGTGTCAAATATAGCGGAGGAGAGGGAGCGTGAAGTGGGTAAAGGGGATCACATATATGATAGCTGAAGGAAACTGGATTTTGGCTGGTAAATACAGAATAGAATATACAGATATCAAATTATAATGTACACCTGAAAATTACATAATTGTATTAACCAATGTTATCCCCAAAAACTTAAGAAAATAAAATAAATTAAAATAAATACAAATCAACAGGAAGCCTAAGCATGTCTCAAAACCAATTTCCAAACCCACATTCTGAAAACAGACTACAACCTTCTAAAGCACCCACTGGAAGCTAATTAGTGGACCACTGACAGTTGAAGATACAGGACAATTGCCTGCTAGAAGTTATGTATACATTTCAGAATGTTAGCATGTTTGAAAAGTGTTGGAGGGGTTGTTCCATATGTTAAGCTTGACTAAAATAAACCTTTACTTAAAACATAAAATAATTTGTAGACTGCAAAAAATGAGAATTCAGGTTAGCAAAGATGACAAAACAGTAGGTTGTTATAAAGTGTTTTTTTTCTTAACTAAAGTTGTCATATGCTAACTTGTAAAGTGAGTAGTTAAGATCAAGAATGCAAAAACAAACACAATCAGTTCCATTTCTATTATGAAGAAGGCTTAACTAGTATACTGATTTAGAACTTAACATCAATCATCCTGAGAACAGTACATTGAAGATAGAATTGATTGCACTCCAGTTTTTTCAGCTATTCAAAGCACCTCAAACCCTGAGGTCTTAAATGGTCCTTTTGGCCTGGGGTATAGCTAAAGGTAGAAAGGACAGACTGATTCATAAGCATAAATAACCTTTTAAAAAAGGCAATATAAATAGGTTTAGTGGCAATGAAAAAACACTTTTAAAATAGCTGTTTGCCAGGGGAGCTACAGAAAGCATTCATGATGAATTAGCCCTCAGAGGAGAAATGATGAATACAGAAGATCTTGTGGTCTTTGGGTAGATGAAAGAAAGAAGACAGAAAGACTGATGAAACATGTCTCACAGAAAGTTAGAGATTGTAGAGATTTACAAGGTTAAATCCAAAAACAAAACCTGAAGATTTGACAACTTTTGGAAGTATAGAACAATGAGAAAGTAAGTCTAAAGTTCTATAAGGGAGTTAACCTTAAAAAACAACAACAACAACCAAAAAACAGAAATACAACCTAAAAAGGAACATTCTCAAGGGAATATAACTAGCTATGGTACTATACATTGCAATGTCTTGAGATTAAAAAAACATTTCAACTGGCCCTGCCAGTTCATGCTATACATACACATGCTTTTGCAATCAAAATACCAGGGGAAAAACATATTGGAATAATCAAATGCATCATTCTTTGCTGCCATGAAAATGCAAAAAAGAAAATCCCACTCATTTTAGCAATTTTAAATGCTAATTTTTATTTCTTGCTAACTGTGCAAAGGACACCAATTCAATACTGTGCAGTAAAACAATTACATAAATCTAATATTAAACAATAGCATATGGGATAGATCTAGAGCAGAGCACCATGTGTCTTCGAAACTGATTAATATCATAGAACACAGGTCAGTTCAGACAATTCTTAAGAAACCTGAAGAGCTCTCATTTAATATCAAGTTAGTTATCCAGAAGCAAATGCTCTTGGTTTTATTTTCTAGAGAAAAGTGGAAGTTATTCAATTTTTGCAGTTTAATATGATGTGTGACATCTGAACCAAGGAAACAGTTTGTATGATTTATTCCTTTTATCAACTGGTACCATCAGCTAATATAATGTTGACAAGTGGGCTGACAGAAGACAGCTGAATACAATGAAGTATGCTCAACATAGGGCTAGTTGTACATTCATCTTAACTTCCTTACTCACAAACCAAAGTAAAATTCTTCTATTTTAAAGTACTATTTCAAATCAAAAGATAAAATAATCTCAAAATGATACAATAGTAACCACTCTAACCACCTAAATCACTTAAACTACCTAACATAAAACACTTTTAAAAAACTGAAACAGCAAGAAAATGGCAGTGCAAGAATACTTTATACTGCTCAATCTTACATATTCTGAGGTACATAATGAGAAGCTGAGGGAGGTGAAGCAATATAGCCAACTGGGCCAGGATTCATAGCACCATGAAAATGAGAACCACAATATGGTGCACCAATGGGATGCCAGGGGGCAACATATGGATAATCTGGCACAACAGGAAGACAGGAATCAAACCCCGGCAAAGGTGGCTGCCCATAGGGATCTGGCATCACTGGATAATAGACTGCTCCATGAGGGACAGATGCAGGGTCAGCATTTGGAAAAGTACCTGAAACAAAGAATGCACGAAGTACACTTTATATACAAAGACTCACTAAAACAATATAAATGCATGCTTTTACAGGTAAAAAAATGAAATTTAGCATTAACTAGAGGAAAGACCTGCTGCAATTGCAGCAGGAGCACTTTAGATATGAAATGTGACTATAACAGGCTACCGAGATTATATAAACGTTTCTGAACTTAAAAAATTTTACATGTGTCAAATGTATTCTACCTAGTGAGCACTATCTTTCCGGGGGGTTATTTAGGCACCAACAGACTTAATACATAAAGAAAACATTCTCTAGAGTCCTCTAGTCAATCAAGTTCTTTAAAGAGTTGGTCACAATTAAGTTATCCAATAGTTTTCCACTAAAATACATCACCCAGATAACTACTTTTTATTACTTTAGCAATGGAACACTAGGGGTAAGATTCTATATAGTGCTAATATTCCAAACCATTAATATGTTTTACAAAAGGAAGGAAGCAAAGAAATGCACATTCCTCACATGTGCCAGGCACAGTATACTTATAAAGTTTCATTTAGTTTTTATAACAATCCTGGCAAGTCAGGTATTTCTCATCTCACAGAAAATCAGGCTTAGCCAAGATCACAGCCATCAAGTAGCAGTGTTGGAATGGGAAACAGATTTGGTTAGGTTATTCTACATCGTTTCTTATCTCCTGCTGACTCTTTCCAAGAAGGGCAGTCCAAAGATTCTATCCTAAATCCTCCGAAATGCCTCCCCATCTACGTCATACTGTGAACAAGTACACAAAGCAACCATCCTTTTAAGGGTCTCCAACTTCTTAGTCTCAGGATCCCTTTATACTCTTAAAAATTGAGCATCTCAAATAGCTTGTTTATGTGGTTTATGTCTATCGATATTTACTATATTAGTAATTAAACTAAAAAATATTTATTAATTAATGCAAAAATAAGCCCTACATATTAGCACAAAATTTTTATGCAAAATGATTTATTTTCCAAAACATAAAAAAAAAAATTGTGAGATAAATGGCATTACTTTTACACTTGTGCAAATCTCTAATGTATGCCCTAATAGAAAACAGCTTGATTCTCATATTTGCTTCTGTGTTTAATCACTGTATGTTATTTCAGTTGAAGGCTATGAAGAAAATCTGGCTTCATACAGATATGTACTTGGAAAAGAGAGAAGTCATTTAATAATTAGCCTTTTCACATATTGTAGATATTCTTTGATGCTACAACAAAACTAGATAAGGGGTCGTTTCTTAAAGATCAGTAGCAATGTAGATATCCCATACTTTGTTAATATGAAAATCCACTGTTTTATCTTGCATTTTGGATAGATCTTTTACAAAATCATGCTTGGGTAACATTATGCATTGGTAACTGGGAAAATATTATTTCACTAAGTTATACAAATCTCCCAAATGTTGACAACATTTCATGATACAATGTAAAAAAAAAAAAAAAACAGATTAATAGCCCTGTCTAAGTACTGGGGAACTGTCTAGCTCATGGTGACAGATACAAGTTTTCCAAAATTTTAATTATTTGAAAGCTGAAATTTTTAACTTTAACAACAAATACTATCAGTTGTTCTTGAAGTGGCTGGCTCATGTTATTCAATTGATAAAATGTCTGCCAAATCCCTCAGTCTGAATAATCATTGTTTGTCTATCATTCTTTCAAGTAAAAATAGTGTTCCATGAAAAAGGTCAGCTAGTTCAGCTCAGATATCAACCTCACAAATCCTTTTCTTTAGGTTAATCATCATACTTCAATTCAGTATGCAAAATGTCTTATGAACACTTCCCATTTTGTCACATGGAGTATTAAGAACAATTATTTAAAAATAAATATTCAGTAAAAATAAGAACATCTTTGATGAAACAAAAAATATGAAACTGATATTTTTGTATCATGAGTGTGTGACAGTGAAGAAAAGACTGATTACTAACATAGTTACCACAGCTCATTTGTGCTTAGGCGCCAGCAGTTTTACCCACAGCTGATTTCTGCCCCCCTCAATGAAAATGTAACACAGTAAAAGGGACAAAAAAACCTAGGTATTATGATGAATACTTCTGGCCTGACAGATCCCTTGAAAGGGTCACAGGGACCCCACTTACCATGCACTGAGAAACACTGGTCTAGTATTTGGATCTAATAAAATACCTGAAGGTTATTATTAAATCACACACAATAAAATCCAATTATCATTCTTGCAGGCAATCTTATTACATACTCACCATCTGCTGATCCTTCTGCCTGTGTGTCATCTTGTTTCCCCCCTTCACTGTAAAACTGAGGAATGCTCTGATCTACCAAAGGAGGTGGCTCAGTATAGACTGGATAATTCTCTACATGATATTGCTGCTGCTGCATCTGGGGCACATAGACCATGGAGTGCCAGTAGTTGTGGTAATAACACTTTGGCAAGAAAGGGAAAAAACAAACATTTTACTCTTCCATGTTCTTAAAGTAGTATAGTTCCCTCTCAAAAAAAAAAAAAAGTTGGGCCATAATTTTCAGGTGGGGTAGCAATGACTTTTTTGACCTCGAAGATATGACATTTGTAAAATCTATTTTTTTTATTACAACTTGCAGTATCTATATCTCATACTTGGAGCTAGAAGTTCTAGGAAAAAAGCATCTGAAGAAAATTAGAGATATACATAATGACATGTATACAGATATGTCTTTTATAGCATTATTTATAAAAGCAAAGCACATGTGAACACACTAATATTCAGTAACAGGGAAGTGGAAGAAGGTATTATGACCTATTTATGATAAAATAATACAGGCAATAAAAAAATCATGCTGTCAAATATTTAAAGAAAAAAATGCTCATATTGTTAACTTAAAAGTTTACAAAATTACATAGCTGTCCGTATTTTGTAAATTAAACAAACTGAAAGGAAATTTATCAAAGTATACAATAGTTATACAAGTGATTTTTCTTTAAACTTTAGTATTTTCCAGATGTACTATAATAAATGCTATTACTTTTATTATGAAAAAATAGTATTAAAATATTTTTCTGCATTTCCTTGTATTCCTATGGAGGAATAATTTTAAATGCCTCAGGCTTGTGGAATTAATTACATTTCCACATGTGACTAATAACCTAACATAATTGAAAGTAGATTATTTTTCAATTCTTGAAATTGCCTTTATGAAATAGTCTCAATGAACAAATCTCATTCCACTACTCCTAATTTATAAATGTGTACCAGTTGGGACAGATAATTGTATGGAAATAATATGTCTGAGGTTTTAGGGAAATTAGCATCTGGGAATATGAACTATTCTGAGCATTATCCAGGAGACTATCTAGTTTACTATCATCTGCCAAATCTTAAGATGCATCATTCCTTTTCAGGGAATATACCATCTTGTTATATCAGAAATCAAGTGTATTTTGGGGGAAAAATGATCCCTGAAAGAATGAAAGAGCTCTTCTAACAAACCAAATTTAACAAGGCATTAAAAGATTTATACACTATGTAAAAGTGGGATTTATTTCAGGGATGCGAGTATGTTAAACATCCACAAATCCAAGTTTTACACTACACTAACAAAATAAAGAATAAAAAAAGAGCTCTTATCTGAAATCAGAGACACCTTTCAGTGATATTAAGCTTTTTTAAGTACCCACATTTTACAACTCAAGGGAGTGGTGAAAATCAAGTGTTTGGCAAATATCTACAAACACAGGAGTGCTTAAAAATACAGTTCTTTAAAATGTCTGAATTTGTCTGATTACTTTTCACATGAAATGCAGAAAAACCCATAAAAATGTTTTAGGTAAGCAGGCTAAATAACTCACTAATTATTGTGAGACAGAAAACAGAGTGAAGGGTTGACAAACGATGTTAAATATGCAGGCCAATATATGCTAAAATTGTGCTGCTTAGAGTCATCACTCACCACAATTTAACAACTATTTTATAAGAGAAACTGAAACACTGGGAGGCTAAGGTAGAAAACTGACCTTATCTTCTTCAGATATTTTATAATGACAGAAATAAAGCTTTTAGGCCCCACACAGTATCCTTGGCTCTTAAAGTTCAAGAGTCTGATTATGAAAACTACTTATATTTTTAATATAGAGTTTATCAAAGTAATTTTAACATGACTCTTACCTGCAATCCCAGATTGAAATAGTACTGTAAAACTTTTGTATCTAAAAGTAAAAATTTTTAATGTTAGTCACTAGATGACATAAGCAATTAGAGCTACCACTTAAAAAGCTTTTGTTTGAGTATTAAGGTAGATAGATATAAATGGCTTCCCACATCAACACCACCCTCAATTCTAACTTATTTATAGTAAATGACCATTTACTTACTGCTACAGGTAAAATCTTTTTCTGATCCAAGGTTTGATCGCCAAATACGTATTTATTTCTACTCTTAATATTAGCAGATGTTACAGGAACTCCACTCTGCTAATATTTCGAAAGAATCTAGTAATGGCATTTTCTTGCTCAGGACTAAAATTATACAATACAAATATACTACATAAGCAATCATACTAGTTCTCAGTTAATGGAGCTACTACATAGCACAAACTAAATGCTCTACTAATGCTGAGATTCGTGATGCCTACTGAGATAAATAGCACTGTATAAAACAATTAACCTTGTTTTTAGTTAACGTGACTACCACTAAAACTTGAAAAATAGGAGGCAATGAGAACAGTAACTTGAAATAAAATAAGTTATATCCTAAGGTGATAAAATTTCTCCAAACATAGAACTTAATTAAAATGTCACAAGTGAACATAAACTAAATGTATGGGGGAAGAGGAAATAGCCTTAGCATTCCAATTATATCTCTAAATGTATTTTTACTGACTGACCTGGAGTCCACGTATATTATTATAAGATAATATAACCTGAATTCCACTAACAAACAAACTCTCAGAAAACCCCTCTTTAAGTTGGAGACTCCCGATATATACATATGTTTACTGCCACTTTAAATGGCATGGGATTCCACTCCTTCACATACATACATACATACATATATATACGTGTGTGTATATATATATATATATATACACACACACACACATATATACACACATCCATGCAAAACTTGTATACAAATATTCATAGCAGTATTATTCACAATAGCAAAAAAATGGAAACAACCCAAATGTCTATCATCTATTAGATAATAAAATGTGATGTTATCTATACAATGGAATATTACTCAACCATAAAAAGAAATGAAGTACTGATACATGATACACTAATAATGAAATAGGAAACCACGAAGAGTTAATATTATACAAGGCCTGGAGAGGAAAAAAAAGGAAATAAAGATGAGGACTTTCCTCAGTCAGACTGGGTTTTAAGTGAAAATAAAAAAGCCAAGTGAAAATGTCTAGCAAGTAGCTAGAGACAAGTACCTAAAAGCTTCAAAGGCCAAGGTAACATAGATTTAGGAATCATCTACATAAATGTGATGCCGAAGTTTTACGGTAGAGAAAAAGAATGGAGTTAAAGGAGATCTTGATGACTACTTTAGGGGCTGGAAAAAAATAAGAGAAGCAGCTAGAGAAATAAAGAGAATCATACAACAAAGAAGGTATAAATAAGCTACAAAGAACTTTCAACTACAATTCTCTTTTGAGAAACACTGCCAAAGTGAGGGGCAACAAAGGACGTCCAATGGAAAGCCACTCCTTAGTTTAATTAGGGAAACAAGAACACAGGGCTAAAATCCAAGGCATATCAAACCCTCAATTCCTAAAAAAAATAAATAAAATAAAAACAAACAAAACTTCTCCAAGTCTTCAAAGCTCAGTTAGAATCCTAAATATTCTGTATGTCCTTAGAAATGGAACTGGCATGATTTAGAGTTTTCTATAATCCCTTCGATGCTACTAAGTAGAAACCTTCAAAGATTGTAACAATTTTATATATTTGTGGTAGATTTCAGAAAAGAAATGAAGAAAATTTGGATATCGACTCCTGCTTTTTAAGAAATAGTTGAGACAGCAAAGATATCCAGTTGAGAATCTTCTCCAAGGCAGACAGATAAGCTAGCTACCAAAATGCAGCAACATGAGTCACCTCAAGCATCCACTTCTTGATTATAAGATATTCTCAGCTTTCAGTTGCTCCTTTCCTTAGTCACTTAGCGTTATGCTAAGTCAATTTCCATTTGGTACCCTCTACCCTACTTCCACCGGTTAACCAGAGATATGCTCTAAATTTTTTTTAAAAAATCCCAGACCTAAATAACCTTCACCCAAGTCTCGAAATCCATTTACCTTGAGGCAGATCACTGCCATTTGGATCACACGAATAAGGTGGAGGTGGTGGTGGTAAGTTTGAAGCCTCTCCCACCTCAAGAGGTGGTGGTGGTGGTGGTGGTGGTGGCACAGAGGCAACAGCCTTGGCAGGCATAGGAGCAGAGAGGTATGGATAGGATGGTGAAGCAATCACTAAAAAAGAAAACAAAACATAAAGTAACAATGCACAATTGTAACCTTATAAGTAATATCTCATCTACTTTTTTTTTGCTCCAGACATAGTCAAAAAATTTAATTCTTATAATTTGACTTAAAAACAGAACCTCGGAAAGTGAATTGCTCCATATTCTCTTAGTCATGCCAGCTGAAAACTAGTTCTTACAGGTTATTTTGAGTTAAGGAAATTACCCGAAATTAAAAGGAAAAAAAACCTGGAAGTTGCAGAGTTTTGACTATCAAGACTTTCAACATCAGCTAACCAGGTACATTTTTAAAATACCATTAAAGCAAAAGTTTTACTTAGCTTAATATAAAGTGTAGGTTAGCTTAACATAAAGTGTAATAAGTTTTCAGCTAACTGACACACTCTTAGTCAAATCACAAGTTGTACAAACTAATAAAAGACTAATTCGTACAAATTTAAGTAAGCCTTGAAGGTTTCTACTTAGTAGCATCGAAGGAATTATAGAAAACTCTAAATCATGCCAGTTCCATTTCTAAGGACATACAGAATCTGAAACAGGCTAGATGAAATATCTTATCCCTTTAACTTTCTATACCTGTTCCTATAGTTTAAAAATAATATTTACGCTTAGGAGTTTCGTAGTTTTTAACATAAGCACTTCAAATATCATTATGTTTAAATATTAATACATTCCTCTATGATAAAGGAAACAATGTGATTCTAACCTAGTAAAAATAAATACCTCTGTATATACACAGTATGCCAGATAAGTCTGTTAAATTTTTTGACAAAAGATGAATGATACAACTCTTCAAGGATAAATGAACATTTTAGCCGACTTAGAAATTCAAGTACTGAATTTAATCACTGTTACTTGCACTATAATTTTAACGCTGAGAAGTACAGAAAGCTTAGTGTCAGTCAATAAAGATTTAAATTCAGAATTTTAGAACACTTAGTACAGGAACAGCCCACATGAGCTGAATTTGCTACTCTGGTAATTTATAGCAAGAGAAATTTAAGGCCAAGTATTAGAAATAATCCACACTGTTTTCACTCATCAACTAAATACACTTAACTATGTCCTTTATACAATTACAGGCTAACAGTAATAGGAAATCTGTGTCTTAGGGTGATTTACAACTTGATAAACAACTCTTCGGGAGTAATGAAACTGTTTTTGATCGTGGTGGTTATACAACTCTATATACATTGTGTCAAAACACAAAGAACTGGGCACCAAAAAAATGAATTTTACTGTATATAAATTAAATAGTAAGTTTTAAAAACTTGCTCAACTGTTTCAGTCTTGTCATACATGTGAAAAACTACTCTTACAAAAAGTTTTGAAAAAGGAATTTAATTTTTAGAGTATCTACAAATACTCTAAACGGTATATGGATTTGCTTTCTATAAAATAATGGCTTCTTCAACAAAATTCCACTCATTCCTTCTAAACACTCAAATCACACCGTTAAAAAAAAATAGCAAATGAAACAGAAAGCAATAAATGAACAAACAAAACAAACTGATAGACACAATGGTACCGTGGTTACCAGAGGGGAAGGGGTGGGTGAAAGGAGGATGAAGAGAGTAAATAGGATCAAATATATGGTGACAGAAGACTAGATTTTGGATGGTGAACACACAATACAATACACAGATGATGTGTTATAGAACTGTACACCTGAAACTTATGTAAGTTAGTAACCAGTGTTACCCCAATAAATTTATTTTTTTAAAAAGCTAATGGAATAAAGTTCAATTAGCTGAAGATAGTTGAATGCAATTATGATCACTAGGTAAAAACCAACTACTAGACACAGAAGTAGTTAAATAAGTTCTCATGGGCCTGAGAGAATAAAGGACAGAAAAAAATTTGGAGTTAACTTTGTCTGAATTTGCCTTCCTTGTAAATGCATATTATAATAAGCCCCATAAGGAAAAGCTTTTATGATTTCCAGTTGTTCTAGATGCATAAGCATCTATCTCATTCACAGGCACAACAGGGCTCTATAGCTTAATGGGTATAGTTCAAGGGATGGCTCCAGAACAAGAGAAGCAAAATGCTCATTTCCCCCCGTTGATTTAACTGCAGCCTGCTCTGGACATTTCAGAAGAAAACACAGTAAGACCTGGCTGGCTTCCTTAGAGATCAAAGGGCATGGCCAAGACTAAGGTGTAGTGAGGTGCAAAATTTAAGGTGCCACCAAATGCCAAAAAAATTCATGATGAAAATATCAGAATTCTAATAGACAAGATACAAAAGCCTGCATTTGAGTGACCTCAAGAGTGAATGTTTACTCAACTCACCCTAAGCCTGGCCCACAGATCCTGTCTTTAGGGCAAGTGAGTCACTATTCCTGGCCCTGGAAAAAGCCCTGGGAACAGTTATCAAAACCTAGTTATAACAGGATTTGATGCCTATGAGGAGTCTCATATTAAAGGCAAACATGGCATCTAGTTACCTGGCAGAAAGGAAATGACTTAAAGGAGGTTGGGATGCGGATGCCAATCTGTCTCACAAATAACAATGGAAAACATGAGTTGTTTCATCTAAACGACCAACAGAAATTGTGAAGAGCAACTAAAAAGCAGCCACAGCCTGGTACAGTTATAATCGAAGCTCTTACTGACTCAAGTAACAAAAGTAAAATAAATGAAGGCAATATACATTTTTAAAAATACCTACATAGAACACAAATCTGGCATTTAAAGTTAGGTAAGCTTTCAATGATTCTACATAAATGAGGCATTACAATGCTTGATTTACCTGTCACTTGATTTTTTTTTAAGCTCAGACATCTGCTAAAGGCAGACAGCCAACACTTTGCCCTACACCATTATAGCCCCGAAATAGGAAAACCAGGATTTACATTAACACTTCCAGTGAAAAATGTCTATAGTCATGAACATATACTGCATATTTTTGTTGCAGGTACCGTGCTAATAAGCACTTAATTAGATATGGAAAACAAATGAATTATTTTATGGTAGACATTATACAGGTCAATAAATAACTTTGTCAGCCATTCCAGAAAACTTCCACCCTCCCTATCCCAATCATAACCCTCTCCTTCCCATCATAACTGACCATTATCCTGACTTTCATAATAATCACTTTTAAGAGTTGTCACCCAAATGTGCATCCTTAGACAGTTTTTTCAAGTTGATGTCTTGAATCTCTTTTAATTTATTAGTCCCTTCTCCATCCCTATCATTTCCTTCCAGTTTATCTTTTGAATAATCAGGGCCGTTTGACCTGTTGTTTCTTATAGTCTGAATGTTGCTAATTACACACTCATGGTGCCTTTTAAAATGTTCTGTATTTCCTGCAAATAGGAAGCTCAATTCAGGAGACTGAATCAGACTCAGGATTGATTCCTTTGGCATAGTGTATAAGTAATGTCTACTTTAGCAATCTTAGCAGCTATTGGTGTTTAATAACAATTCAGTAAGGACTGCGAAATAATTATATTCTGCCACTTTTTCACCGATTAGTTAGAATACTAATATACAGAAACATTCCCTCTCATCTATTAGTTGGTTACCCAGTAGTACAGTTCATAAAAGAAAGGAAGGACACATACTTGATACTTTCACTCTATTTTCCAGTTGTCGAAAAACATAAACTAGTTTCCTATATCATCCTCTTAAGGTGAACAGTTTCTAAATTAGGAACTCTTAAATTTAACATATTTGATACGTTCCGATCTGTTGCAATTACCACTGGTGAGGCTTAAACTGTTCCATCTTTAGCCAGTGGAAATCTCTTCAAAATGGCTCCTGAGTCCTTTTGACATGATCCTAGTACTCTGAAAGCTTCCTTGCTATGTGGGATGACAAGATGATACAGGCTCACCTTGAACATTTTCTGCCCAGACCTGAAATCAGCAATTTCTCCAAAAAGCTGTTTGCGGGAATGTCAGAAACATGACGGAGTGAGAGACGTCCTCAGATCTCTCCCTTTGAAACAACAATAAGCTGAACATTTAAAACTCAACAAAAACCACCTAAACTGCACACCAGCATGTCTGAGCGTGGGATCTGCACATAAGAACTACCACAGGTCAGAACCCCAGGTGTTGGGAGGTGGACCAGGAATGATAAAGAAGCTGCCTCTCACAGCCTCTAGAGCTCCCTGCACAAGGAAGGGGGAGGAGAGAAGGAGTGGCGAGTTCCTGCGGCAAGTACCAAGAACATTCCTGCCTGAGATAGCTGTGGCCGCGGAGCCCAGTCATCAGGGTAGAAAGCAGAAAAGCAGGATGGGATCAAAGAGGAAAAACAGCAGATTTCTGCCGGCCACCGTTGCAAAACCGAGGCTGAGCCGCAGCCCCCAACCCCCAACCCCCCCAACCCAGAGGGCCCCTCCCACGGTATCCTCCAAGACCCGTCACCGCGGAGCCCCAGGGGAATCTGAGCAAACGCTGCTGAGACTGAGACTGTCGCTGACACTGACAGGGACTGAAACTGAGGATAGCGAGCGTCATTAAACATCTACAAAAAAATTTAAAAAGCATTATTAAGACTTTATATAAAGCAGGATCCAAAAGACTTAGACGCCACCTACTGGAAACCAAAAGAAAAGCGCCTTCTTTGCAAGAGGCTAAAGAGAGACCTTTATATAATAAATCTTCTTTCGGGGAAAAACAACACAATACACTTCTATTAATGCCCAGGCAGAGAAATAGTCCATTAAACAGCATGAACAATCAAGGTGACGAGGCATCTCAGGAAGAAAGAGGGAAATCTCCAGAAAATAAGCTTACAGATATAGAAATATGCAACTTAAATGCCAGAGAATTGAGGATGGTACATCTGAAAAAACTCAAGTGAGTTCCGAAACGAGTCATAGCAACAATTTCAGGAATTGAAAACACAACTAGATGAGCAGAGCAAGGAGATGGAAACCCCGCAAAAGAACCAAACAGAAATTCTGGAGATAAAAAACCACACTGCAAGAGTTGAAAAATAAAATAGCAAGCTTGGGAAATAGAGTCGACCAAATGGAGGAAAGTTCCAGCTCATTCCTTATATTTGGGAAATTCAGTGATATCGAAGACAGAAAGTTCCAGCTCATTCCTTATATTTGGGAAATTCAGTGATATCGAAGATCAGTGATATCGAAGACAGAAATCTAGAAATAAATCAAAAGGAAGAAGAGAGAAACTGAAGAATGAAAAAAAAATGAAAGAGAAATTCAAGAATTAGCTGATACCATCAGGAGAGGAAACATAAGAATAATGGGCATTCTTGAAGGAGGAAAAGGAGCAGGGACGGACTAGAAAGCATTTCCAGACAAATAGTGGACGAGAATTTCCCAAATATAAGGAATGAGCTGGAACTTGGAATTCAAGAAGTCAACAGAACACCCAATTATCTCAACCCAAAAAGGCCTTCACCAAGTCACATTCTATTAAAATTATCAAAAATCCACAACAAAGAGAATTCTCAGGGCAGCCAGGGAAAAGAAGACGGCAACCTATAAAAGAAAATCCATTAGATTATCGTCTAACTTCTCAGCACAATCTTTATAAGCCAGAAAGGAATGGAATCAAATGCTCAAACTATAAAACTTATAAAAGAAAACCCATGAGATTATCCTCAGCTCAAAACTTACAAGCCATAAAGGAATAGAATCAAATATTTTAACTATTAAGTGACAGGAACTACCAGCTTAAGAATAACGTATCCAGCTATGCTCTCCTTTAGATATGAAGGAGAAAATAAGACTTTTCCAAACATACAAAAATTGAGGGAATTCTCCACTACGAGGCCTGAATAGGGGTCAGTCTACCTAAAAAGAAAAAAAAAAAATACATAATTAGGAGTAAAGTGACTATCGGGCAAATAGAAGCAAAGGACTGCAACCCTTACTAAGAACAGGGCATTATAATCTTAAACAATAAGAGAATTGTTATAGCAAGATAGTAATGAAAGTTCAGCATACATAAGAACAAATTGAGATAATGACTGAAAAGGGAAGAATTCAAAGATCTTAATTCGCAAAGAGGAATGGAGATAAGGCACGCGCAGAATGGACGACTGTATGTATATAACTATCTTCTATATATTGATAATGGTAACTACACACCAAAGACTCAGAACCATTGTATATAACATAAAACAAGAAGGACGAGAGGGAAAACCAACAAAAGCCAACCAAAATAAAGAAAACGGAAGCACAAAGACAAGAAACAATGGAAACACCAAGTAATCAAAAAGCAAAATATAAAATGGCTAAAAGACGACCTCACATTTCAATAATCACCTTAAATGTAAATGGACTGAACTCACCCATAAAAAGGCACCAACTTGCAGAATGGATCAAAAAACGAAACCCAATCATATGCTGCCTTCAGGAGACACGTCTCAGCTCCAAAGACAAATATAGACTCAAAGTGAAAGCGTGGAAAATGCTATTTCAAGCAAATGGCATTCAGAGTAAAGCGGGAGTAGTGGTACTAATGTGGGACAGACTTCAAAATAAAAGGTAAAGAAAGATACTGAGGGACACTTCATAATGATAAAGGGAAGCATGCACCAAGAAGACATAACACTTATTAATATCTATGCTCCCAAACAGGGAGCCCTGAAATATATAAAGCAATTAGTAGAGAACTAAAGGGAGAAACAGACCAAAACACGATATTGTAGTAAGTGACCTAAATACTCCACTGTCGGATATGGACATCACCCAAACAGAAAATCACTAAGGAAATAACATCCTTAAATGACACTTCAGACCACTTGACAGAATTGACATTGACAGAACCTTCCATCCCAAAACAGCTGCTTATACATTCTTCTTTAGTGCACATGTAACATTCTCAAGAATCAACCACATACTGGGACACAGAGATACCCTCAACAAATATGAGGGTTGAAATCATACCAACCATATTCCCTGATCATAATGCTTTGAAACTAGAAATCAACTGCAAAAAGAAAGCAGGAAGAACTACAAATACAAGGAGATTAAACAACATGCTACTGAAGAATAATCGGGTCAGAGAAGAATAAAAAGAGATCAGGAGATACACAGAATAATAATGATAGCACAAAATATCAAAACTTTTGAGACATGGTAAAAGCACTCATAAGAAGAAAGTTCATATCATCACAGGCCTATCTCCAAAAACAAATAAACAACCTAACAGTTCATCTTAAAAAATTAGAATAGGAAGAACAAATGAAGCCTAAAATCAGCAGAAGGAAAGAAATCATCAAAATTAGAGCAGAAATAAATGAAAACTAACCAAAAAATCAATAGAAAAAAATGCAACAAAGACCCGGTTCTTTGATAAGGATAATAAAATTGACAATCCCCTGGCTAGACTCATTAAAGAAAAAAGAGAAAGGACATAAATAAACAAAATCGGGGATTAAAGAGAGAAAATTACGACTGACATCGCAGAAATATAAAGGATCATACAAGAATACTATGACAAAGTATATAACACCAAATTTAATAACCTAGAAGAAATGGACAAGTACTTAAAAAAATTCAGCCTTCCTAGAGTGAATCAAAAAGAACTGGAAAATCTACATAGAACGTACAGCAGTATGGAAATTGAAACAATCAAAAACCTAGCAAAAAGTAAAAGTCCAGGAGCAGATGACTTCACCAGTAAATTCTACCAAACATTCAAAGACGATGTAATAACTATTCTCCTCAAACTCTTCTAAAATATTGAAGAGGAGACAATACTTCCCAACTCATTTTATGAGGCCAATATTACTCTGATACTAAAACCTGGTAAAGGTAACACACAAAAAAGAAAACTGCAGACCAATATCTCTCATGAATACAGAGGCAAAAATCCTAAGATACTAGCAAACCAAATACAGCAACATATTAAAAAGATTATACACCACGATCAAGTGGGCTTCATCCCAGAGGCACAGGGATGGTTCAACAAACACAAATCGATTAATGTGATACACCACATAAACAAATCAAAAAATAAGAATCATATATCAATGGTTGCAGAAAAAGCCTTCGACAAGATACAGCATCCATTTATGATCAAAACACTTCACAAAATCGGTGTAGAAGGAAAGTGCGTTAACATAATAAAGGCCATCTATGACAAACCCTCAGCCAACATTATACTAAATGGTGAAAAATTAAAAACGTTCCTTCTAAGATCAAGATCAAGGCCAGGCTGTCCACTATTGCCACTCTTATTCAATGTAACTTTGGAGGTCCTAGCGAGTGCAATTAGAAAAGAGAAAGATATAAAAGGCATCCAAATAGGAAACGAAGAAGTCAAATTGTCACTATTTGAGGATGACTTGATTCTTTATATAGAAAACCCTAAAGACTCCACAAGAACACTACTAGAAACAATAAGCAAATACAGTAAAGTTTCTAGACACAAAATCGATGTTCAAAAATCCATAGCATTCTTTTACTCTAATACGAAGTGTCAGAAGAAGAAGTGGTAAAAATAATTTTTTTATTAATTGCCACAAAATAATAAAATACCTAGGAATCAATCTAATGTAACATGTGAAGGACCTATATAATGAAATCTATAAGCCCTATTAAAAGAAATCGAAGGAGATGTAAAGATATGGAAAGATATTCCATGTTCTTGGATTGGAAGAATTAACATAGTTAAAATGACCTTATTACCTAAAGCATTATACAGATTTAATGTAATTCCCATCACATCTCATCAGCACTTTTTAAAGAAATAGAACAAAAAATCATCAGATTTGTATGGAAGCACAAAAGACCCCGATTTGCAGATGCCATCCTGAGAAAGAAGAACGAGACTGGAAGCATCACTCTGCCAGACTTTAAATTATACTACAAAGTGACAATAATCAAAACGGCAGCAAAACAGACATATGGACCAGTGAAACAGAATCAAGAGTCCAGAAGTAAACTCACATTTATATGGGCAAATAATTTTTGATAAAAAAGCCAAAAACATACAGTGGAGTAAGGAAAGCCTCTTCAATAAATGGTACTGGGAAAACTGGAAAGCCACCTGCAAAAGAATGAAACTAGACTGTTATCTATCACCACTTACCAAAATTACCTCAAAATGGATTAAGGAATATAAGACCTGAAACAATATAATGCATAGAAGAAAACATAGGAACTAAACTCAAGGACCTTGGACTTAAAGAGGATTTTATGAATTTGACCTCGAAAGCAAGGGAAGTAAAAGCTAAAATAAATTAATGGAACTACATCAAAATAAAAAGCTTCTACTCAGCAAAAGAAATCATCAAGGTACAAAGAGAACCATCTGAATGGGAAAATATATTTGCAACCAACGCCTCCCCATAAGGGCCTAATATCCAAAATATACAAAGAACTCATACAACTCCGTAACAACAAAAAACAAACGATCCAATCGAAAAATGGGCAGAGGACCTGAACACACACTTCTCCCAAGGGGACATACAAATGGCCAACAAATATACGAAAAGATGCTCAACATCGCTAGCTATTAGGAAAATGCAAATCAAAACCACAATGAGATACCATCTCACACCTTTTAGAATAGCCGTTATCAATAGGACAAGGAATAACATGCTGGAGAGGATGCGGAGAAAAAGGAACCCTTGTACACTGCAGGTGGGACTGCAAATTGGTACAGTAACTATGGAAAACAGTATGGAGGTTCCTCGAAAAACTAAGATGTGATCTACCATATGATCCAGCAATCCTTCTACTGGGTATTTACTCCAAAGACTTGAAAACTCGTATCCAAAAAGATATTTGCACATCGATGTTCATAACAGCATTATTCATGGTGGCCAGGACATGGTAGCAACCGAAGTGTCCTACAATAGATGACCGGCTAAAGACGCTGTGGTACATGTATGGAATAGAATATTACTCAGCCAAAAGAAGAGCTGAAATACTGCCATTTGCGACAGCCTGGATGGACCTCAAGGTAATCATGCTAAGCGAAATAAGCCAGACTGGAAAACTTGAAAACCACATGATATCTCTTACATATGGGATATAAACCTAAAAGCAACAAATGAACAGGACAAACAAACAGAGACTTATGGACATGAAGTATAGCCTATTGGTTACTAGAGGACTATGGATTAGTGGTTACTAGTGGGGTAACTTCCAATTCAAACTTGAGACCATAAAGGCTTTTACTTAACTCTTTATTACATCTGTTATTACCTTTCTTCCATACTGAGACTCCTGGTTTGCAAGATGAGATAAAATTAGAATATCCTATACACACTCGTTTGTTTTAGCCAACTACATACAGGATCAGACTAACAATCTGAGTGTCTAGATAAAAGAACCTGAAGTGTGATTATTGAGCATTAAAAAATGCCTGGCACACGATCTCGTCTGATCTTGGAAGCTAAGCAGGGTCGGGCCTGGTTATTACTTGGATGGGAGGCCACCTAGGAAGAACAGGTGCTGTAGGTGTTAAAAAAAAAAAAAAATCCTGGCACATGGTCTCTCAATTCTCCCACTTTTCAAAACAAGTATACTATACATATACATCATCCAAACAGAAGACTATTACATAGCATATTCTCAACCTCTCAGCCCTCATTTTGTCCTAATTCTACAGGTAAATATATATTTAATACCATCAGGAATTATGCTGTTGTCTCTAATTATTTCGGTAGTCTGAATGAAAGTCAAAACTCATTCTCTAATACACTGTTGTCAATTCAATAGAACTGATGGCAGAAATATTCTGTGTTGTCCAATACTGTAGCCAGCCACAAGACTTTGAGCACGCGGCATACATGCAACTGAGCAACTGAAGGTTTATTTTATTTATTTACAATTAAATTGTCACATGTACCAAGTATTTACCTTGGCTTGACAGCATAGCTTTAGCAGATTTTTCAGAAGGATTCATGCAAATAATATTGCCTGAATTCTGACACATTGCCCTTTGGGCCTGAAAATCAGTTTGGCTGGACATAAAATCTTTGGTTCACACATTCTTTCATTATCTTAAATGTCACTCCATTTTTTTTTATTAGCATGAAACACTGCTGTCAAAGTTTGATGATTTTCATTTTATTTCTTTTATATTCCATAGTCTCCTTTATGTAGATAAATCAAAAGACTTTCTATTCATTTAAAGTCCAATCATTTGACTAGAATATCCTGTTGTGGGTTGTTCTGGGTCAATATTCTCGGGTATGCAGAGTGGTATTTCAGGACATAGTTTAAAGCTTTAATTTCAGAAAAATGTTCTGAATTGTAGTTTTTAGTATTTATTCTTTTCCCTTACACTTTGGGTTTTCTTCTTCAGGGACTTCTATCAGTGTTTGATCTCCTTTTCCTAACAACTTCGGTATGTCACTTTTGAATCTTTACCTTCATTTTCTTCACTTTAGATTCTAAGCCCCTTTCACTTACATCTTTCTCATGAAGTATTACCTGTTGTATATATCTGGTTATGTTCTATTTTAGTCTTCATTACTGAAATGACTTTCTTCCATTTCTAATACTTTGAGTTGTCATCTCATGAGTTTTCCCAATTCTGATTTGTTATTCTCTAATGTTTTATATTACTTTATTAATGTTTTTAGCTCATTCTGAAATTAGTTGTTTAGTTTTGTTTGTTTAGTTTTGTATAGTGGGCACATTTCTGACATGCTTTTATTGTCTATAAAGATGTTACTCTTTTTCCTTAAAACATCATTGTATATGATTTGACCTTAAATGCTTTTCTTCTATTTTTATGAGAAATTAGATTTCATGAACTTTAAAATGAGGTGGAGTATAGAAGAGCTTTTCTAACTTCATAATTCTCTTTTCCGTAACTGTTTTCTAGGATTCCTTGGCTGTTATCCTTAACTTTTATCTAGATCTGTTCTTTTCTCTATCCTGATCAATTCTGATTCAACTCTCAGCAGTTTCTCCCCAGTAAAGAGTACTATCCTAAAAGGGAAACCTGACAGGTCAAGTTTTTAGAGTTCTTAGGGGCCAATCTGCTCCAAGTCTTTCAGTCCCCCTTTACCATGTACCCAAAGTACTTGCCTAGTATTAGAGAGGCCAAATCCCTTCCCAGTCTTAGCTGCTCCTTCCAAATTGGCCACCCAGTTTCCCATGAATTCTTACTAGTTCAGTTCTTCTGTTCTCAGGTCCATCAGACAAATATCCCCAATGCTCCCATATAGGCCTTAATAGTATGCGGGTCTCGAGAAGTGGTGGTTTGTCCCTAACTGCTTAAATTTTGTGGCTCTTGGGGATACCTTATTACCTAATTTTGTTGTGTTGTCCACCAGTTTGGGTTTTGCCATTTCCATTTTTATTTCAGGACTCAGATTGAAAAGCTAAGCTGTTGTTGCCACCACCCTTCCAGAGTTTTATTGAAAATTTTAAGTTATCTCATTGGAATTCCACAATCACTTCATAAATTGGTACTATAAGTACCCATAAAGCTCATAGGTAAGTTCAATAACCTGCCCAAAATTACATAGCTAGTTTAAGTTGTAAAACCAAGATTCTAACCTAGATCTCTTAAATTCTAGCACATATATTCACTATAATAATTGTAGAAAAATGATTCATCATATAGAAATGTATTTTACAGTAAGCTTGTTAGAAACAGTTCCGTGAAATGTGAAAACATCTCTACCTTAATTCTTATGTAATAAAACAACTCAAAGTTCAAGAAACTGGTACAAGTCCTCTCAATTTTCAGAGGGGTAGCAAAATGAAAGCTACAAAATCATATCAAAGCCAAATTGCAAGAAAAAAATTGAAACCTTGGCTCTCAACCATAGAACAGACTTTATTAAGTTAAGTTAAACAAATGTAATCCTGGAAATTAAAGTAATCCTATCTAACCACTAGGAAAAGAGGCTTCCAAAGTATGCAACCACTAATAACCTACCTGGCCTGCTTTGTGTAGGTGGAGATACAAACAGAGGCTGTACAGCATTCTGTGAGGAAACTGAAGTGGTACTACTAGCTTGATTAGCTGCTGCACAGTTGGATAAGACTGGAGCTGGAACATCACTGGCACAGGAAGCTGCAACTGCTGCAGAATTTACCATCCCCTGTAAGTGTGGAAGAAAGTTTAGAACTCTAAATTTGGTTTCTCAAACAATATTACTCTTACCTGACCCTAAATTTCAGGAAATAGTATTTTGATAACTAAAGCACAGAGAAGTCAATCTTTACATAAACCCTTCATAGGATCGTTATTTCTTTTAGAAGACCCCAAATTACTTTGAGGGATTTATTTTCATTCTTTTTCTGAAAAGGTAATACATCAATACGATTTTAAAATCAAGTATAAAACTGTATAACAATGAAAAGTTTCCCTCCAACCCCTGTCCTCCATCTGTCTATTTCCCATCTCCCCAAGCAGGTAACTTCTATGTTTCCTGCATAATATCCAGAGATTTATATGCACCTTTTTTAAACAGAAAAGGTGCTTTGAATTTTTTTAAACTTCATGAGACTACAAATGGGGTTTCTGATTAGGCCACATCACCCCATACAGGCCTATGCACAGAAAGGTGTTCAATAAATGGTAAAGAGACTCTTCTTCTCGAATACACTGTCCTCAAAGCAGTCTCTCTTTCCTTACCACCCACTACACTGTGGCTGCTAACCTCTCTGGTCCTCAGAAATGGATTCAAAGTCATCAGTGGTCTCCATAGCAAAGAATCTTAATAGACGCTTGTTAGTCCTCATCTTGCTTGACTTCTTAGAAACAACTGATACTTGACTGCTCCTTGAAACATTTTCTTCCTGCAGCTTCCATAAGAATACACTTTCCTGCCCCCCCCACCCCCCGCCGCTGTTCCTTCTCTACCCATTTTCTAAAATTTGGTGTTCCACAGGCTCTGTTCTAGATGTTCTTTTCAATCTCTTCCTTTTCCCAGGATGATCTTATTCATTCCCATGGTTTCAGCTACCTTTTTTAATGCCAACTGTCCATTCTACAGGAGGGCCTAAGTTTCAGTAAATGATATTGACTTAACAAGTAATTTATATTAACTCACTCATTACATAAGAGGTTCAGAGTGGGTCAACTATGAGTAGTCTAATGCCAGCATATAGAGCAGTGTCTGGAACACAGTAGATGCTCAATCAGTGTGTTGAATGAATTTACTAATCACTATGCAAGGCACCACAAAGCATAATACTTAAGATAGGAATATAAGCAGCTTCTTTGAAGTATGATGAAGGGCAAACGGAACAAAAATTTAAAAATCCATTTTCTTCTGTTCAAACCATTGCAATGACTGCTCGATAACACTATGAAGATTACCTTCTGGGGGTAGTTGTATGAGGTAACTGTGTCCTGAGGAGACACAGAACATGGTCTTCTGTCCTGAAGAGACTTTAGTAAATACAGAAATATAGTTAAGTAAGAGGAAATCAAGAAACCAAAATGCATGTCAATAAAAGATCTGTTTTGTTTCAATATCTAAAATTAATAAAGGTGATCTGTTCGGTAAGTATTCAAATTTGGAAGTGACTACTAAGTTAATGCTCCAAAAGGTATCACTCTAGAACCTGATTTACATGACTGCTCCATTTCCTATCTATAGAGATCCTGATCACATCCAACTCTAGTTTCAATGCAGATACTAAAATGTAACAGAGGATTATAATTCAAACACTTCTCAGTGGACTTTCTTTCCTTAAAAGTTTCAAAATCAGTAGGACCAACAATAGTTTTGCTAAAAGAAAGCATTCCATCTAAATATGTAGCTTGGGACAACAGTTCCATCTAAATATGTAGCTTGGGATAATTGGTTCTTCAGCTGCATCCTATCTAAACAGGATGTAGTATAAACCAAACACTACTCCCTCTTGCTCAAGACCCTGTCTTTGTGAAAGCAAAAATGATTTTAAAAGGCTGAGAGTTATACATAACAGACTATCGTAACAGTAAAAACAAAGAAACTAGCAGCAGAAATTGGTAATAAGAACACAGAGGGAATCACAGTTTTCTTCACCTTGCTAAAATATATTTCCTAAACAGGAAAAACAAAAATTTAGTACATGAAGCTACCAGTTAAGATTAATCACAGAGAATACAGGGTAGTTATTCAAGTTCTTCATAAATATTCCAGTTTTCCTTTCCTCCTGGGTACATGGTAGGTTGCTCTTCATGGCCCCATCTAAAGTTAGGTATGGCCATGAGACTTGCTTGGCCAAAGAAATATGAGCAGAAATATTACAAGCCAGTGTTCAATTTTCCTATGTTTAGCCTCACATGAAGGTGATTGTGAAAGCGCATGTCCATCAATCAACCTAGGTCCCTGAGTGTCTATGATGAACAAAGGCCTGCTACCAAGCTGCACTGGACATAAAACATTAGCAAGAACAACTGTCCTGTGTTAAGCCATTGAGATTTGGGGGGTTGTTACGGCAGCCTAACCTAGCTTGACTAAAATAGTTAATTGTTAACAAGAAATTGCTGTAACAAAAACCTATTTGAAGTGATTACAAACTTACAGGTCTTTCTTAATGGATGAGGTTTGGAAAACAAAATGTTAGTTTACTTTTGATTACTGTTGGCAGAGTTTAGCAAGGTATTTTAAAGTATAGAAAAAGTAGTTCGCAAGCAGGAATAAAAGAGAATAGAGTCCTTGAATACAGAGACTTGTAGGGCTGAAGAGGCAAATACCTCACACCAAAACCGTAAAAGATAAAATTGATAAATGCTTTGAATGACAAAAAGCAATTAAAACTCAGCCTCAAAGATTCACATCATTGTTAAAATCTGACTGCATTAAGATATGTTAAAGCAAGAGTCCAACTAAGGATAGAACACGCAGTGAATTTTTGCACTTGGACAAAATGGCTCATGGAAAAGCAACCAAAAGTATGGCTCTTCTATCAATTCCTGATAAGCTCATGGTACGTGCATTCAAACAGAGACAGAGATAAGAAAGCAAAACATTATAGCACATCTAAGTAATATGTCTATTATTAAAAAGAATTGTCATTACGGACATTGGCACATGAAACTAGTAGGAATCAAACAGAAGACACGTAATAAATTAATCGCACAGCCAGAGAAACCACGAGCAGAACTTAAGACCATCCAACTGAGATAAAATGACCATTGGACACACCCTCAATTTTCTATGAGTAAAAAGTAGGCTGATAAAATGCTCAGCTGCCAAGAAGGATTATTCTCCAATGTCTACTTCAAATATGGCCAAGAAAGGAAGGGTCTTGAAGTAACCAAGAGCCCCAGAAAACAATGAACCAGGGAGCCCTTCCAGGAAACAGTTCCTATGCCTAAGTTGAGGATCCTCACAATGTCTATCCATTACATGTCAGAATTGCTACAGGCCAGTAACTGTGTTTCTCCCATTTTTCCTGTCTCTTCGGTGGGAATTTTTACTATAATTTTTCACTCTCTGCTCCACCACTGTAAATTGGGTTTGCATGGGGCAAGTTAACTTCATATTGTTGGTTTTAGGCCTCTAGATCAAGAGGAGCCACATCTGGACCCACTACAAAGAGTAGCACGTATTTCCCTAGAAATCTCAGGCTCTGATTTTAATTACACTGAATAGAATTTTTGTGATGCCTCCCTTGAGGTGGACGCAAGTATTTTGCCTGTGGGGGAGAGTTTGAGATAAAGGCTGCAGTTGTTAGTGCTGCTAGAATATTTCCAACGTTCTGACTTCCAGGCATAGAGAAATTAGATTCTTCAGTGGGACATGCTCTAGTAGATGAAAAAGAAATGGAGAAGACGCCCTTGCCTTCAGGGATCCAGTTCTTAAGGGGAAACAGCAACATCTATAGGTCAGAGGTAGAAGGGGGAGGATTAAAGAGAGGGGGGAAGAAATGGAAAAAGAAAGTGACACACGTCATCTCCAGAGTTTTAAGAGCCAGTGCACCACTCGCTACCTTTTTTTCTTGCCTTGGCAATCATGGATGGAGCTTCCATCAGCCTGAGTCCCTGAGCAGGGCCTGCCTATAGACCTCCACTGGACATGTAACATAACCAAGAAGCAAACTTTTCTTATGTCAAGTAACTGAGATTTATGGCCCATTCTTACTGACAGAAAAGTCATAAAATCTTCTAAAAAATTATCACTGCCAATGTTCAAACTTCCTCATCTATCAACACATATTAGGATTCCTATCTCTAAATAGATTAAATTCAGAAAGGGGGTGTGATCTTGGATGAGCTACTTAATTTCTGGATCTCAATTTCTTCACCTACAAAATGGGATTACCTTGATTACCTCACAGGACTGTTCTGATTTAAATACACTTGTATGTATAGCTTTTAGAATAATGCCCTAATACACAGTAGGAGCTGCAAGTGCTTGCCATTATTATTAAATACCTACCAAGTTTGCTGTAGATTCAGTTGTCCTATAAACATCTGAGGTTTCATAGTCTGGTTCCAGAGGATATTGCCAAAGTAAAGTAAAAAATGAGCATTATTTTATAGTTTGAAATTTTATAAACAATGATCAATGTCAGATTTCTAGATCTCACTGACCTGAAGGATAAATATATTCTTCATGATATACCCCTAGGAAAAAAAAAAAAAAGTATGTTCATGTAGGGCTTTTTAGCTCAGCAGAGCCAGAGGGCCAGCACTTGCTTTTTTCCTCAAATTTTATGAATTTATGTTCAAAACTAAAATGTATTCATTCTTGAAACAAGTAATTTAAGCTCTCATATTGTTCAAAAGATACTGAAGCCAGAGACTGGCTGTCAACAGTACAAATTTCTCCTCTGAAAATTCTTAGTTCTTAAAGAGCAGGAGGCAGAAGTGAAAAACCAAATGTATCTAATTTTTCCAGTCAGGCAGTAAAGTACGGTGATTAAGTTCACCAGCTCTGGAGTTAGGACGGTCTAGATTTGAATCCTGATTTATCCCATCAGTTTAGGCAGATTATTCAATCTTTGTGCCTCACTTTCTTCACTGTAAACAGGGATAACAATTCCTAGCTGACAGGGTAGTGAAAAAACATAGCATGGTGCTTGACATATACTGAATGGTGATTATAATGTGACTATAATACATAGTTTGCTTAGGTAGACGTTAAAGGAATATATCATGCCTCATTTGCTTTTCAGCCTGTCAGGTATATAATACATTTAAAATCGGTCTGTTCTCAGAGGACGGCTCAGTCGACTGAAGTACTTTAAGACTGATATAGCATTGAAATGCAATTTGGACAGTTTTCCACCAAACAAAGCCCCACAGGTCAAAATTGGATTCGATCCTTAAACACATCACTTATCAAACACACATGCATCAGCCCCTCCAGATGTCAGGATTTAAGGTGAAAACAAAGATTCGGTTACTTTGACTATGCCACTACAGGTGAGCAGAACATCTGAAGGTACCCACTGGGCTAAAGGGAAAAGACAAAGGAGTCATGCTGAGTAAAAGAGCAGAGTGTACACATACTTAAGCACATGCACGCACATGCACGTACACAATATTCAGATTATCCGTGTGCTAGTTTTGTACTCATCAAATTTTTAGAAATATCTTTTTTCTATATAAGAAACAGAAAGGAGCACATCATAGAAAAATAAAGAACTTGACTGATAAGTTGAGTCATTCAGACTCCATGGTAAGAGGCACTATAACAATTGAAGGCATATATATAGGCTTTAGAGTCCGACAGACCAAATTCGAAATTGATCTCTGCCAGTCACAAAGGACCACATACTACATGATTCCATTTTACGTAAAATAACCAAAACAGGCAAATCCGTTAAGACAGAAAGCAGACTGGTGATTGCCTAGAGCTGGGGGAGAAATGAGGAGTGGCTGCTAATGGATATGTGATTTCTTCTGGAGGTGATAAAAATGTTCTAAAATTCATGGTGGTGATAGTTATGCAACTCTGTGACTATACTAAAAACCACTGACTTGTACACTTTAAATAGAAGAGCTGTATGGTATATAAATTACACCCAAATAAAGCTGTTATAAAAATTAAATCTCGTCTGCGGCCATGCTACCCTGAACAAGCCTGATCTCAACTGATCTCGGAAGCTAAGCAGGGTCTGGCCTGGTTAGTACTTGGATGGGAAACCACTTAGGAAGACTAGGTGCTGTAGGTGTAACAAACAAAAAAATAAGGGATTGTAAAATGACAAGGTCCTTGCAATCTGTGAGGTCAACCAAGGGTTGCCTCACCTAAAAAAATTTTTAAAAAATTAAATCTCTGCCACTTACCAAGGGTATGACTTTGGCCATGTCATTTACTCTTCAAACCTCAATTTCCTCATATATAAAATAAGGATACCACATTCCTCATAGGGATCCAGTTTAACTATTATTACAAAATTATAAATAAAATTACTTAATACACAGGATTCAATGAATACTCATGTTTATAGATCAAGCAGACTTCTGGCAGTGAAATTATTTCACAGCAGTCTTGTAAAATAAGAGCCAGTAACATGAAAAGCCTAAAGCAGTTATTAGAAATGGTGAGGACAACATGAATAGTACTGAAATCTCACCAAATCAAAACTCACTAAAAACCTATGCAGAGCTGAAAATTAAGTTATAACAATGTAAAGGCCTACAGAAATAGAAGTCTTCCCTTCTGAGAAATACCAAGATATCTTCAAAAACCCAACAAGCTCCGAGACAAGAACTAGTAACTCTTTCAAAAGTAGCTACCAGAACAGAGTTAGAGTCCCAAACCAAAACTTTAGGTCTCTTTCACAGCCAATGTTAATGCCAAAAGAACCATCTTTTTAAAAAAACATTTAACTGTAATTGACTCACCATTGTCACTCTGGCCATCACCCTCCTCTGAACTTAAGGTCTGTTTGCCTGAGCTATGTCCTCGCCTTGCAACACAGTATCTCGGAGTAGGAGGAACCATTGTAGAGGGCCCTCCGTGATTCTGTACCAAAGAGAGACACACACATATGTACATGCAGTTCCCTCTATACAGTCAGAAAAAAACTATACACACATATACATACATACACACACATATGTACTTTAGAATTTAAAAATGTGAGGAAATAATGATCAGGGAAAGAGAAAATATTTGTCCATACTATATAAGCAAGAATATTTGTCCACCTCTATCCCCTTTCTCTATGAAAAAAAATTTTTTTCCCTCCCACCTCTAAAAGTGCTAAGATGAAAATTTATGTTTTCCAGGTAGGGCTTTATTTGCTCATTTGTACAAAAAGCTAAAATTTATCCACACTGCCTTTACTTAAAAAAGAATAGTAAAAACTTTTTGAGTAAAGCTTTTAACTACTTACAGGTAAAGCTGGATAAGCAGTCTCATTTCCTTCTTCAATTTCATAAAAAGTAATGGTTTCTTCCACACCCCTGGGTATGGGTCCATTCTCTGGGGCAAAGCTATACTGGCATTCCTTATTCATACAATGCATCTGGCGGTGACTACGTCTAAAGGAACTTAAGCAGTTTGGAGAATGAAAGGGGAAAAAATGATAAAATATGGTAGTAACTTCTAATTTCTAAGTTAACAGTCAAGCAGCTTAATGTTGACACTTTTAAAAAATTTAGTCCATATATCTGTTGTTCAGCAATGAAGCCAGATGTATCCATTTTCTGATTTTCAACACTTAAAATTCACAAAATTCACTTACCGAGATCTATAGAAGTTATCATAGCTCTGGCAGCATCTTTTACCTGGGCCAGAGTAAAAATCAACTTTAGGGCCCACCATGTTGTGCCTGTTTATAAAGGGAAAGGAAAACAGAACTCTTTATTCACTAGTGCTTGAGCAGGCAGTTTTTATAGTTAAATAGAATTAACACATCTTTCTGAAAACATCCACATAGAAAGAGCTTTGCTCTCCTCATTACTGGCATTAGGCCTATCCATTATTAATGGATACAGTGCCATACACATGGCACTCATCTTAATGACATTCTTTTAGCATCTCTTCAGCTGCTCCATATTTCCTTAGACTGTGAGAATATGAATCGTCCATTAAATTCATTTGACAAGAATTTAAATATACATAAGTTTTATCCTCTATTTCTTTCTATAGGCAGAAATTATAACAGCAATCTAAACCATTAAGATATTTCTAAATCCTACTGTAATCCTATCCAGGAATTATTTCCAATATCAAAACAGAGATGTACATTAAGTCAGTTAAGCCTTACCTGGGCATCCCATATCCCCGACTTTGTGTCTGAGATGAATGGTGAGGATGAAAATGTTCATTAGCCATAACATTGCCAGTTGTCTGTGAATAGTGCATTGGAGGGTCATGCCCATAATGCATACTATGCTGAAGCCTGGGTGGGAGGAAGGGGTCTCCCCTGCTGTAAGCCATCGTCATATAAACCTCTTTCCCTCTAACTTTCTTGAACATCTTCTTCCGCTGTTTCATGTCCATCTCTGATATAACTTTCAGGCAAACAAAGAAGTAGCAAATAAGCTTCAAAACCAAAGCAAAAGATTCAGTGTCTCCCCACCACTCCCACAAATGCTGAAAATGCTCAGATGTTTTTCTTAGGAACAAACCAAATAAATACAAAGAGAGAATTTTTGTATTTTTTCAGGATGTACTAGATCTTCCATTTGGAAGGGCAAAATCAATAGGTAATTCTGTATTAATGGACACTTCAGCACTATCTTTAGAATAGACAGCTCTGGTCATCAAAATGTAGTCAGTCATCCAAGTCACCTACAGTACTATTATGCAAGAAATTATGCCTGTTAATAGAGAAATCTTTTCCTTCAAGTTTTAGAATCTAAAATCAACTCCAGCATAAGTTTACATAAAGTACCTTAAAACAGTGGTTCTCCGACAGGGACAATTTTGCCACTCCCCAACTTGGGGCACACGTGGCAACGTCTGGAGACATTTTGGTTGTCACAACTGGGGGAAGAATGCTACTGGCATCTAGTGGATAGAAGCCAGGGACGCTGCTACTCTTTCTACAATACACAGGACAGCTTCCCATAAAGTATTATCCATTCCCAAATGTTAATAGAACCAAAGTTGAGAGCTTCTACCCTGGAATGACACTGATGTATATATAACCTTTTAAAAAAAAGTACAATGTAGGGTACACGAAAGGGAGAATAATAAAAACCTTCAGTATACAAACCCATTTCTGGGACATAGCTCCCGGAAATTTTCTGGTAACCTCTTCCTTTCCGACTGGGGACAGCATTCCAGGCAGGAACAGGTGTCACTTGAGTAACCGGTTTTAAGTTAGCCAGTGGAACAACATGCCTTAAAGTTAAAGATACCACCATGAAGCCACTGCAACACAGGCTGAATTCCCATTTGATATACATACTCCACCCCTCCTGCTTCATTTTCAAGTGTATTCTAATCAAGCTTGCTGATATTAGCTTCCCTGGCGATGTTTTCTTTTCTTTTCAGAAAACCCAAATGCAGTTTGTACAATTTCACAGCTGTTTGTAGTATAAATCATGCTCCCTAGGAACATGTCCCCTCTCCAAGGAGGATTATATTTTCCCCACCACACTGACTTTAAGCTTGGATATGTAAGCCACTTTGGCCAATAAAATGTGAGCAGATGCTTTAAGAACCAGCACATGGTTTGTCTTGTTCTCATTTTTTCCATGCCTGTCAATCTGGGTCCCTTTTGCTGATCCACTATGTACATGATAAATGAGCAAGAAATGACTTTACTCTTTTCAGCTGTTAAGATTTTTTTTTAAGGTAGTAGAACCTAGTTTAATGGTTCTCAAAGTAGACTAACAGCATTAGTATCACCTGGAAACTGACAAATTCAAATTCTTGGGCCCAACCACAGACTTACTGAATTAGAAATTAAGGGGACGGAGCTCATCATTTTTTGCTTTAACATGCTCTCCAGGCAATTCAGGGACATATTAAAAGTTTGAGAACGACTAGACAAGCATATCTTGGAATTGGCAAAGGCTCAGTTAGCAAACCAGCTTTCTAATTAGTATGAACAGTGTTTACCAGAATTCTGTTGTACTTAATACTTCTAATAAGTTGGCTAGTGCCTAGGATAGGTACATTCTGAGAAATGTGATAAGGCATTTCATCACAGTGAAAATATCAGAGTGCACTAACAGAAACCTACATGGTACAATCTACTACACACCTAAACTCTTTGGTATATATTGTTCCAAGGCTACAAACCTGTACAGCATTTTACCTTACCGAATACTGTAGACAACTGTAACACAATGGTATTTGTGTATCTAAACATATCTAAACACAAAAAAGGTACAGTAAAATATGGTATAAAAGATAAAATATGGTACACCTATAGGGCACTTATCATGAATGAAGCTTGCAGGACTGGAAGCTGCTCTGGGTGAGTCAGTGAGCGAGTGATGAGTGAATGTGAAGGCCTAGGATATGACTGTACATTACTGTAGACTTTATAAACACTGTCCTACAAGCCCTCCCCCTGCTTCCTTCTGACAGGGTCAGAAAGGCAACATTGAAGTTGTCAATGCTTCTCCAGGAACTCTGTGGGCTGGATTGATAGGCAATATTCAGGAGAAACTGGTTGGGTAAGGTATAAATCACCACAATACTGACTGGCAGGGAGTGAAAGGTGGCCTGAGGATCAGTAGGAATAAGAAATCAAGATGGAGAGATAAAGAAACATAGTGATGTCATGGCAGTGTGGTATTGGCTAGTGCATGTTGCAACAGTGGTCAGATTAAGAAATTTAAAAAAGAGGGAGGTGTTTAACATGGAGAAGGTGTAGAACTGAGGTCTCGATAGTTAGACTTTGGAAATTTGTTTTTGGTTCCATTAACCTTGTCTGGCACAAAGGGCTCTTTCTGGCATTAAACTGAAGAAATAAAACTTACCTATGCTTTACATAATTTCATCCTGAACATATTTTTAAAGTAGAGGGACAGGCTGGCTCCACACTATCACAGAAAGCTTTTACTGAAGTGGCAGTGGCACTTAATACTTGTTACGGCAGTTCCTGTGGACCCGTGTCCTTATACAGAATCTCAGGTCCTCGGGAAAGAATTTACAGCAATGTACTCTGAAGTCCATCAAGCTAGATCTGGAAGGACTATAGCACCCTCTGAATATGTAGAGCTGGAGGGGACAGGCTCCTCTGTGTCAATGGCTGACTGATGGGGATGTTATCTGTGCGCTCAAAACTGACGTGCTGTGAGTGAGAGGGAATCTACTGCCAAGCCCCACAGATGTTGCTCCCGACCAAAAAAAAAAAATCCACCTGAATCACACATATCCTTCCATTTCTTATAAGAAATTCAGCTCTATTATAATCTTATGGGACAATTCAAGATGTCATCTTAGGCCAATACCAGATATAACTTTGGTTCTCTTACTAGCAACCTGGTAATTCTCAATTTAATATTACAAAAAGGCATCAGGAGCCACAGATTTTAATTTAACACATTATAATATTCTTACTTTTCTGCCAATTCTTCAATGAAGACTGTTACTGAATTGTTCTCATTTCCAACTTCCTGAATATGAGCATTATAATACCTTCCACCTGATTCCAAGCGAACCTGAAAGAAGGAAAGAGTCGGTAAGAATACATCTAGTCTCAAGTCCATTGGCAGATGTGGCTTCTACCAAACAAAAATACCACTTATCCCCAAATGGAGTTCAGTGCCTACTTTTTACAGGAGTTGATAAGCAACACTGCCAGTCTGGTTCAACGGAGGCGGTACATGCTAAAGAACCTAACTCTAAATCACAAAAGTCTAATTAAAACTTAACACAAACATTAAAAAATCTAGCATTTTATAAACTAATTTTGTTAAATTTGTATTAATGATGAAAACTATAATCTTGGACAAACAAAATGCTGATTCTTTAAAAGAAGCAACTAACCTGACACTTGTCTCCCAAATAATACTGTCTCCCAGCATACTCCATGTATTCCGATTTCTGAAGTTCTATTGAGAGAAAATGAAGCATCAAGCTCAACTGAACTGGTTCATTTCTTATTCTACATTATTTAATTTTCTAATTTACTTTTACCTCAGTGTCTTTACAATGTTGCCAGTATAAGCTAAAATATTGGTGGGGTGTGTGTGTGTGGGGGGGAGTCCTAAAGGGCCATTCTATCATTCCTGATGGCTTATTTCTGTGGTCAATTTAAGGAAACCTGCAAGTATAGTTTTGTGCTACAAAACACAAAGTGGAAATTAGGAGCCTGTAATCTTAAAAGTTGGTCAAATGCTTATTATAATAAAATTTAAATGTAACACACCTCAATAAAGAGAAAAAAGTTACACAGCTTCTTCAAAGCAGCTTATTATTTGAAACAACTTACTATGTTCCACTAGGTCTTAACCTCATTCTATAGTGTAAACTATACCTAGGTTCACAAGGTTCAAGGAGTTGAATAAAAAACATTAATGGCTGCTTCTAAGACAGAATTTTAAGGCCTACTTTGATCAACTTTGTTATCTAATAAAAGAAAGGTAAACAATTACCTAGTTCAACAGTTGGCAAACTTTCTCTATTAAGAGCCAGAAAGTAAATGTTTCGAGCTTCATGGGCCATTAGAGACTGTTGCAACTACCCAACTGTCATAAAATTTTATTTATGGACAATATAATTCCACATAATTTTTATTTTTCACATAATATACTGCTCAATGTTTTCTGCCAATCAAAAAATATAAGAACTATCCTTAGCTCACAGACCATATAAAAACAGGTGGCAGGTCAGATTTGGTCCACAGGCCATAGTCTACCAACAACCGACCTAATTATCAATGAGGGCAGTCTTAACCTTTTAAATTTATTTCCAGTTACTACAAGTTTCTGGCACTCTTAGTTATCTAAAAGATGTCTCCACACAACCTTTGCAAAGTTGAAGTCCCTGATAAACATGAGACTCTAAAAGATCCCTCCCACTTCTAAACCTATTTGTTTCCTCCTTTGGATTTAAATCATGTATCAAGGCAAAAAGTACCTGGCTGTTTTTTATAACAGCACATTGAAAACATCTATTAAAAACCATTTGCAAAATTATTTTCCCGGATCTGTCAGGATTCGAAAGTATCCTGCTGATATTTCATTACCTTTTCTGCTGTCCAACCAAACATCAAATTCTACATTACGATAGATTTCTGGATCCAGAGCTTTGAGCACCTTATAAGGGAAGAGCATCTTTGATGGATTTTCTGGAGACTAAAACAAAAATAATCATGCTCAACAAACTCATCATCCTTAGCTTAAATCTTCCTTAAGTTTCTTCTTAAGGGAAAAAAAACACAAAACTGTACATATTCCTCCCTTTCCTTATTTAAATAATAAATGTCACAATAAATTTTACTGTGTATTTTAAAAATCAGGAGATTCAAGAAGCAATATGCAAATAATCTAAAAGGTATTTGGATGGTAGAAGGGAAATATTGTCTAAAGCAGCCAACAACTCATGACATATCTTATATAAATCGACAGACCACAGACCAGGATTAAAGATTCAGTCAGAGCTATTCAACAAGTCTCATCTTGATATGCAAAGAGATGCAAGTGTTTCTATACCCTAAAATCACCTGGAAAAATCTGAAAAGTTTACTTCATTCTGGTCAAAATCTGTTAAAATTTTCAAAGGAATTATGTTTTGCTTCTACTTTCCTAGAATTTCACATTATTCAATACTGTTCCCAAATTACCAGCACTTGGGGCATACAGAAAAGATTGTTGTAATAGTTTTTGCCCTATATTTAGTTAGCCTCAAACTGAAGGTCTGCTTAATTTTAGGCCTATACGGATGGTAAAATTTCTGTTTCTCCATCCAGGATTATTACCTATTTTCTTTGAGTAGAATAGGGATAGGCATTATATTCTTTAATGACAAAAACAAATTTCAGTATCAAAAGATTGATTACAAACTATCTATTGAGTTTGTAATATTATTTTAACTAGAAAACATCAGCTTCTGAAATTTCTCATTTGTCTGCTTTGAAAAAAATCTACAATTCCATAAGAATAAAAATTGAGAGAACATTAAGCACACATTTTACCTTTTCAGATTAAGACTTCTACAAAGGAAATATCAATGCCCTTCCCCACCCGCATATAACTAGAATGGACCATCTGACCTTAACCAGTTTAAGTTATAATGTTACAAACCAAGATTATGAAAAGTCTTTGCCCTAGAAAATGTCAAACCTTTGCTTCTTCTGTTCCTTGATTGCACCCCTCTGGTATAATTTCATCATTGCAGCAAACATCCCACTCTTCCGTCCTAATTGAAAAGATTTAGAACAAAGAGCTTTATTATAAATGCAGAAGCTACGGAAGTCTTAAGTCTATTCTACCATCTAGTGGTAAAGTAGCTCAGTTCTAAAACTGAGGCACTTTTCACCCCAACATTTACATGTATGCTTCCTTTGTATTAAGTATTTGTTATGCTATACTTAACAGATTACCTGCTATACTCAATAACTCCTGTGGGGACACAATATTAAGATGGTCCCTATGATCCCCACCCTCCCAGTGTTCACACCCTATGTGAGTCCCCTTCTAAGTTTGCTTCTAGTATATCATTACATAAGGATGTAGAGCCTGTCTTGGTCTCTCTCCTTTGCTGACTAGAAGGAAGCAAGCAGCCATATCCACCAACCCCATGTGGCAAGGAGCTTAATGCTGCCAAGAACTATGTGAGTGGGAAGGTAGATCCTTCTCCCAAACCTCCAGGTGAGAACTCAATCCTGGCCAACATTCTCACTGCAGTCTTTTGAGATCCTAAGCAAAAGATCCAGCTAAGCTGTGCCCAGATTCTTAATCCACATTAACTGTGGGATATGTGTATTGTTTTGAAGCTGCCAAGTTTGTGGTAATATTGTTACGTAGCAATAGATAATACACCGTCTTCCTAATACTACTGTTTCCTTAAGCCTGAGTCCTTAGACAATCAGTAAAGAATAAACAACTTTTACCAGGATATATGGTTGATGCTCCCTTCATCCCCAGTTAAAAAAAAAAAAAAAGGCAGCACTTCTACTACCAAAAATTTTTTTCACAACATTAAACATCCAAGAAATAGAACTACAAGACGAAAAAGACAAGGTGGGACCTGATTGGCATCAAGTCTATCTGAATTTCCAGATAGAACTAAGAATCAGGAAGAAATATTATCTCAAATACAAAGTTTTTGACTAAAGCTGTTCAATAATAGCTGCTTCCTCAGAGGCTACCATCTACACTCCTAGTAAGTACGAAAGGCAGACACACAAAAGCTCCTAAAGCTCCCCTTAACTTGAGAGACTTTTCTACTAGCTAGATGTGTGCCAAGTAACCACTCTGAACCTCAACTACCATCTACAAAATGAAGGTCTTGATTTAGAATCAGTTTTTTCTCAAAGTGTGGTCAAAGGCCCACCTAAGTCAGAACAGTTAAGTGTACTTGTTTAAAAAGCAAATTCCTGGCCTCATTCTGACCTGAAATTTTGCGAAGATAGGCACAAGAATCTGCCTTTCTAACAAGCACTCTTAAGTAATTCATATACAACAAAAGTTTAAGGATCACAGGATCAAAGTTCTGAAGTCTCTCCTCACAGTAAAATATATATATATATATATATATATATATATATATATATATATATATATATATAAAAAACTGATTCTGACCTGAACTGAACTCCAAAGCCTGAGCATCTCACAATACAACATATTCTTTGGGTAAAATTTGTCTTCTGCCATTAAAAAAATGTATATTCCTACACATACGTGTGTGTGTGTGTGTGAGGTGTGTGCGCGCACGCGCAATTTAAGTCATAAAAGCTTGCCAGTCCCTTCCGCTTTCAAATGCTGATGCACAGAAACATAATGATCATGTAGTTGATGTAAGCTTTCCTTTTATTACCTTTCCTGAGTTGAACTCTTATAGTCAACACGGGTATCCTCACTGCCAGTGATAGCATTGTTTCTGTTCTTCTTGGAACCACTTCGAAACAATTCAACTGCAGCTTTCAACTCTTCTTCATCCACAACAAACACATCTTTATAGAGAATTTCATACAACACAGCTAAAGAAAAAAATGGTCAAAACTCCAACTGTCAAAATAAGGTATTTTTTTTATAACAATGTGAAAATAGCCATAACCCAGTATATGATTCAATAGGTACCAACAAAGTTTTAAAAGAGGTATTTATGGCAGGTCTTTCAATTTGAAGACTGGCAACAAATCACACCGAAACATTTATAAAGCCTTCACATACCCTGACAAACAGCTGCACTTGACTGAAATTGTTTTGAGTACACTGAATCATAATGACCATTACTTGAATAGCACAGTAGAATCTGAAGGAAAAAAAAACAGAACAATTACGTGAATGTTACAGATCTTAAAACCATGATATATAAAATTTAGTTGCATATCAGAAATTAATAACTAAAGGAATTTGTTTTTTAAAAAGATTTTAGATTCTACATATAGCTGATATCATACAGTATTTATCTTTCTGACTTATTTCACTTAGCATAATGTGTCAATTTTATCTCAATAAAGCTGAGAAAAAAGTGATTCTTAAAATCTAAATGACTGTAAGAGAAAGTCTAACAGAAGTCAAAAGACCCAGCTTAACTTCTAAAAATGACTGGACACATTAAGGTCAGATGCCCAAATACCCCAAACTCAAGACCATGGGAGGAGGGACTTCAATTTACTCAAAATGTTATCCACTGTACTGAATAGCAATATATCAACATACTATATAGAAGCTAAAAAATGAGTTAATTTCTTAGCTGATTCCTTTATCTCTAGTTTTTTCAAACCACCATTCAAAGGCCATGAATTACATCAGTAAAATGCTCCCTGGCTATATGTGATAAAATTTGTTTAAATGACTGTTCCAAATCCTTTTTAAGTTTTTGTTCAAAAACCCTTGCTGTCTGTAAAGGACGTAATCCATCCCTAGTGATGAAATATATATACTTCATTTTGAAGCCATCTCTGGTATCAGCAACATTGGGTACCAAAGATGATTCTCTATGAGCTATGGAAGGATGCTGCCACAGAGCTTCCTTGGCAGAAAATTATCCTCTAAACACCCTTTTTTCCTATCTTCCTACACTACCCTGGGCTAACTTCTACCAATAATCAAGTTCTCTGATACCAGGTCTATTTTTCTACTGTACCTTTTTTTTGAAATCACAATTTCAACTAAAACAGTATAATCCATTTCAAAGTATTGAGGCCAAGTGTCAAGCTAAGGTTTACTCACTGAAAAATTTAAGTTAAGAAGTTTTACCCACTCCAAGGGGTACCTGCATTTCGGGCATTTATTAATCCCAAAGAACAGTGAGTGGATTTTGAACAGGGAAGCCCTTGTACTTTAAACTAGAACTGGTAACTCCAACTAAGAAAGGTTGATAACTGAAGGAAGTTGTTAATAACTAAAGGAACCCAGCTAACCAGAACTGAATAATAAATAAGAAAATAGAGTTGACCATACAATTTCTTTATACAAGTGGCAAGAAGTTCTGTTTTGACTGGAAGAGGCAAAACTAGGCATGATGGCTTTTATATTCCTGGTAGCATCCCAATGTAAAATAATAATTCTTGCATATATTGTGGGTGCTGTGTTTGTTGGGGCTGTGCAAATGGGATGTAATGGCAGTAAACTGGTGAAAAAATAAGGTAGGTCTATATTATTGATGAGGATAGATATCTAAAAAGAACAAGTAACAGATTAAGTATGAATGAGCCCATCTACATTAAAATAATAAATGCAAAGAAAATGAAACAGAAGGATAGCCACTATGAAGCACCTGATATTAAAAGACATGAATAGAGACTTGAGTATTCTTTCTAGATAGAGGAAACGGGCTGAGTCAAGATGGCTAGCTTCCAGAAGCATTTACTCTGACAATAAGTAACTGTAAAATGTGGAGTTAAGTCAACATAGAAGGTGAAAAAGTACCAAGGTGAACACTGGGCACTTATTTCTTTGAAAATGTGCTCTAAAATATATTTTATGGAAGGCTCATTAATATCGTTCACAGCTTTAAATAGCTATTTTTGAAAACAAACAATTGAAATGTAAATCTTAAGACTTTATGAAATGAGATGCAGCAACTAAGTTTTAAGCAAAGCAAGGTGTCACACAGAAGTATCCTGCTGCCACCTTGCTTTTCCATACTTGAATTTCAATACTCACTTTATGTATTCCCAAACCTGACATATATAACACTATCCTGTGCATGCAAATACCCAATTGCTAATAAGTATGTATTAGCTCTGTATACTTATATGTGATATTTATACATGATATTCTCATGGTTGCACACTCAAAATGTCTTTTTTTTTGTATTCTCATGGTTCCTAATCAGTGATGTTTTCCCATTTATTAGCTCAGTATCTCTCAGATACACAAGACACATTTGAAAATGGAGCTGTATAATTTGTAGGAACTAGGAGGTGAGTATATGAATGTTCGCTATACACATCTTTTACCATTTTTCTTTATGAAAATTTTAAGAATAAAATGGGGAAAAAACTGAACTGCAGGTTCAAAAAGTCCTGGTAAAGATCAAAATGAAATGTCTAAATCTCAACTCAGGCAAAGCTGCATACAATTGGTAAAGCAAAAGCTAATATTCCTCCCTCTTCCTCAAACAATTCCATTATACCTTTAAAAACTTTTGAGTGTTTAGGAGCAACTGAACTGATATGGATGCTGACTGTAAAATTCTTTCAGCATTTTGGTATGTTTGAAAATTTTCACAATAAAATACTGAGGAAAAGCTTCAACTATTCTGTACAATAAAAAGCCAAATTCTCGGTATGGCCTACTACACACCGCTCATTGTGTAACTCTAGCCTATCTTTTCCGCACTGCCCTCCCCCGCACCCAACTAACTTAAGTCCCAAAGGGTCTCTAGCTTCCAGGCTTTTGCCTATTATAGTGTTTCCTCTGAGCAGAATGCCCTTCATACTTGTTGGACTCATCGTTTGATATTCCACTTAAACGTGACTACCACCATGAAATTTTCTAAATCCCCTCAAAGAGTTGAGTGAAGGGCTTTTTCTTCCAAGCTCTTTGCACATACTTCTATTATAAAATTTATCACTTAGCTGTAATTAACTACTTACATGTTTGTCTTCATAGCCCCTTGAGCCCTTAGAGGGCAAGGATTTTGTTGCATCCTTTTTGGTATCCCCAAAGTCCAGTAAAGTGCCTGGTACATTACAGGTGCTTAATGTTTGCTTAACAAATTAGATGATAGTACCATTGGTAAAACAATTGATGTGCCCCAATTTATACTTTTCTAAGTTATCTCTTGCATCCTACTTGGTCTTCTCTATTCCTAATGCCACTTGCCTAGTTTAGGTCTTTTGTCTAGATTACTCTAACAGCCTAACAGTGCTCCTCCAGTGTCGTCTTGTTTTACCATCGTAGAAATGTTGCTTGAATTATCCTCCAGTGTGAAACAAAATTTACTAAAGTCAAATATTGTGGAGTCTATGTTCACCAATCAAATAATCAGGATAAAAGGCTTTTCTTAAAACTTTTTGGAAGAAAAAGTGTATGCTGAAGAACAATTTGTTTACCTGCCAGGAGTTCTCAACCTCCTACTATTTTCCATGCACCTTACCAGGCAGTAGTAGCACAGTGTTCCTGCCCTCAAGAAACATTCAGACTAATTGAGAGAAACAGACATGAAAACAAACACAATGTGATAAATGCTATAAGTACTTGTGTGAAGGTAGGGGAACACCAAAGAAAGAAATAACTCCATGGGAGTTGGGAAAATTTCAAAGGAATTGACACATTTAAGATAGAAAGGAAAGAAAAAAAAAATATGAAAGCCGGACTATCTGGAAGCCTGGTATACTAAGGTTGGAGGAAAATGAAGGTAGAAAGGGTTCAGACCCTAGGGCACTGAATGACTAGTTTCAGAGTTTAAACCTTATCTTCTAGTAAATGAGGAGCCAATTAGGGTTTTCAATTACAGAGGAGTGACAGGACCAAGTCTGTTCAGAAGGGTAGCTAACAACACTGATGATGACTGGAGAGGAAAATACTGGTGTCAGAAAAGCTTGGCATTTAGACTGTGCTTATTTTTCATTAATTATTTTAAAAAGATGATTTCTTAATATCCTGGTAAACCAGCAGCATCATTAAATTTCTTTTATTAGCAAACATTTATTCACTCATCTTCTTACCTTGTCTTTATAGCCATTATCTGTGACACAAGTTGGAGGCTTTCCAGGATAGCGATAAAGAACGAAATCCCGACTACGTGAGTAGAAGAGTGGGTGAGAACAATTTAGTATAGGCAAGATAGTCATAAGTATTTGTGCTTTTAAACTGCTGACCTTATACATGTAAAATAATCCAAATATTTGAAGCTAGATAATGTTAATTTTAGGTAGACAAGCTAACTGCCCTTAAAGTCCTATGGATTTTTTCAAATGTACATTAATTTAGGGGAAAAGGGAGTAAAGTAGATTACCAATTGTATTTAAAGCAAGGGCTGGCAATTTTTTCTTGGTTAAAAAACAAATAATAAACATTTCAGCTTTCGCAGGCCACATGCTTTATTCAACTTTGACTTTGTGGTATGAAAGCAGCCACAGACAATGCATAAACGAATGTACCTATGTGCCAATAAAACTTTATTTATAGACACTGAAATTTGAATTACATATAATTTTCACATGCCATGAAACATCCTTCTTTTGATCTTTTAACCATTTAAAAACTTTTAAAAACCATTCGTAGCTTAAGGGTCATACAAAAACAGACAGCGGGCCAATTTAAAGCTAGCCTCTGATTTAAAAGCAACATGCCCAATGCCTCCTCTATACTACCTCTTGCTGGATTTAGTGAGAAAAGAGCAGACTGACTGAAAGACACTAACTTCCTTGATCAAGTCCCAACAAGAAAGTTCTGATTCTACCAAGGTATATATGCCATCTCACCCTCCTCAGAATTGTGTACTGCATCTTACAGAGAACCTTGTTCTCAAATGAACAAGATTCCCACTTGCATCTAACCTATATTATACAGCTGTTTTTCAAAACCCTACAGCTTTCATAAATGCTACTTTTGTAGTTTTAACGACCAAAACACAACTTCCAAAGCATTAGAGCAGTGTTACTCAAATTTTCCATTATTGCTTCCCTGAAAAGCCTCTTTAGATGTCTTAATTTCCTTATGAAATTGTAATACCACAGATATACTATATATCTGTATATATATTGTGACCCTTTGAAGGACCACAAACCATTGTAATAGCTAATATTTTTTGTCCTCAAGAACCGATTTCTACGCTCTTGGAAGCAATCCTGCCCCGTTAGGATGCATGCAAGAGAGGCACAAAAGTTAAACAAAATTCTAAGATATTCTGATTTTCTACAGGAATAACATCAGCAATCTCTTAAAGTCCTTTATTCTTCCATTCAAACAGAAATGCTAGAGGTTCTCCACCTAAAAATTACACCAACTGACTTAGCTTAGATCTCTTCATTCTACACATCAGTACATCACATCTCAAATTTTCCCAGTCTTAAAGGGACTTTAATAGAAACCATGTGCGCACACACTTTAAAAAAAAAAAAGAGTTCAACTTACTTGTAAATTAGAGAAAGAGCTCTTATTTCCAGCTGGCCAGCACTTTCCTAAACACAAATAGTGCATAAAGGTTTTTTTAAAACATTGTGTACCTAAGAAGGTACAAGTTTTTACAAGTTTAATTGTTTTTTTAGATGCTTAGCACTGTTTTAGATGAATTTATAGAACACAAATATAATTTGCTTTGAGGCTTGGGATATTGTGATACTCATTAACATAAACTTATTCCGAAAAAAAAAAGGGGGCTCAAAGAGACCTTAGACATTAAATATCAAGGACAGTTAATATGCGAGATTTAAAAGGCACTAAGATGAAAATGGCGTAAAACTATAAAGTAACAGGGTATTTAGTACATGTGTTTTAAGCCCAGAACTATGGAATTAATTTAATCATAAAAACTTTTTAAATGTGTCTATGAATCTTATTCCCACATAAGAGAAAGATAACTACGAACCAGAATTGTTTAATAAAAAAAAAAGACCTCGCAGTAGCATCCATTACTATCCCCTCCCCCATTAAAATGAAAAGGCTTAGGCTTGTCCTGTTCTCAGTGTACTTTCATTGGGTCTACAGATGACAAAATTGTTAAACACATAATTCTCAATATTCAACATAAAACAACTGCCAGCCTCTCAACTTTTGCAAGAACGATTTGATTCAACACAGCTGGCTATTTAAAAAAACAGATTGGCTCTAGCTGAAGCGACACGACTGAGTGATTATTTTTAGGTTATTATCCAAACACTTTGAGAAAATTAAACCCCCATAGTCGATCTTACCTTGGGATTTCCCAACCGTTCCAGGTATTTCTCAAAAGATCCCTCCACATACTTCAAAAATAAAACAAACTTGACTTAACCAAAAATATAGCATTACTGAAATCTGATTATATTTTGCAATATTACCTTCCAATGGGTTTTTGTTCAGGTCAACAATTATGGCATTAACTTACTACTTTGCACAGCACACCTCAAGAAGATTTACACATACACAAAAGTTATGGGTGGAGAAAAACTGGACTATAAAAGTATATCAGGAACTGGTCCTGGCTTATCCACACACACACCAATGCATTTCCTCAAATGCTATACTTATCAGTTTCTTTTGAAATGCCAAAATAAGTAACTTGACAATTTTCATAACTCGATCAAGCCCAAGGATTTCAAATCTGATAAGACATGCATTTACAAAATTAAGGAACTTTAAAGGGAATTTCATAAGGTTCAAAAAAGCCCTGGGCACAAGGAAACTCTTTGGGGTGATGGAAGTATTATATATAAATCTTGATTGCAGTGACAGCTGCATGGCGGTAAATTATTGCCAAACTAAAATACTAAACTTAAAATGGCGAGTTTTACTACATGTAAAATATATCTCAATAAAAATAAATTTGATTAAATTCAGAGATTAGTTCCACACATATATATCACTAAAATTTTTAATTAAATATCACTTTCAATTTTTAATTTTTCTCAATCCTTTTTTAAACAGCTTTTTGAGATATAACTGACATACAATAAACTGCATGTATTTAAAAGGCAAAAACTAAGTTTCGACATATGTATGCACCCATGAAACCATCAGGACAATCATCGATAGTGAACATATCCATCACCCCCACAAGTTTCCTTGTGCTCCCTCATAACTCCACTGATCCCCAAGCAACCACTGATCTGCTTTAGTCACTACAAATTGGTTTGCATTTTCTAGAGTTTTATATAAAGAAAATCATATGGCATGTACTTTTTGGGGGGAATCTGGCTTCTTTCACTCAGCAAAATTATTTTGAGATTCATCCCTACAGTTTTAAATTGTTATACACCTATCTTTGTTACACAAAATGTGGTCTGTAAACAGTAAGCAGCTCTCGGGAGTCTGTTAACAATGCAGAAATCAAGAAATCGTGGGCCCCAGCTCAGACCTACTAAATCAGAATCTGTATTTTAACAAGATCTCCAGGTGATTTGTATACACAAAAATACTTGAGATGCACTGCTTTACACCATGGTCTTGCATCTGAAGTAATTCATATGAACAATCCTTTCCCCAGGTGTGGTAAAGACTGTGATTAACTTCAAGGTAATAAGCTTAAAAGTCAAGAAGCTTTCGCATAGTTTTAAAATTTACTGAAACCTGTTGAGAAAATTAAGAGTAAACCTCCAACAACAAATACCCGTAACATACAATCAGAAGAAAACAAGTACTGGAAGGACTAGGAGTATAATAAAACAAATAACAGCCACATGAAAGGCCACACTTCACATATCAGGCCTTGATAAAACTTCATTAACAAGTATTCAAATCCTTCAACGTACAGAAAGATGCCTTCTAAAAGTTTTTTTTAAAGTCAGTCATTAGTGGCAGCGTTCCAATTACCAGCCTGTCACATGAAAAGATGGATGTTTAGGATTAATTTGTTTCCTTACAATTAAGTTTTACAAGATTCTTCAGATTGACTGGCTAGGATCATTGTGCACAGAATTAAGCCAGAGAAGGAGTTCCCATTTCTACATATTTTAAAATATACATTTAAAAATATTAAGCATAGCCAAACTTTTCATGAATTATGATTAACTGTTCAAGAAAACAGTTGTACAGATAACAAAAAAGTCAAAGTTTAACTTTAGGGTTTTGGTGGGGATTTAGATATGGGAGGGGCAAAGGAAGTGGGGAGAATATAGAATACAAAACAATCTTAATTGTGAGAGGAGGTCCAGAAGTGTGCTAGCTGAAAATTAAATACTTGCTGTGACAGATTACATAATATACTTTTCATATGTAGGTGCTTGAAATTCATTTCCCATCTGCTACATATTCTGACAACTCTCCCTTGATGTATGCAGTCTACTTACAGACTCAAAAGTTTGTTGATTTTCTCTCATATATGAGACACAAGCCTTCCTGATTTCCAAATGATGGACCTGGCTGCAAAACAACTAAAAAGAGAAAGACCAACTCACTGTCAGCAGTCATTTGAAACAGGAGCTTCTGGTTTATTAAATTTATTGGGATATCATTGGTTAATAATAGTTTCAAGTGTACAGTTCAATAACACATCATATGTATATTGAATTATGTGTTCACCACCCAAAGTTAAATATCCTCCCATCACCATATATTTGACCCCCTTTACCCTTATCTACCTCCCCTCTCCCCATCCTCCCCCTGGTAACCACTAAACTTTTTTTTTGTCCACGTCCATGAGTCTATCTTGTTCATTTGTGGCTTTGTTTTATATCCCACATGAGTGAAACAGAAACTTCTAAATTAAGACTATGAACTGGACATTTAAAAGTCCCCCTTATTCAGAACATATATAAGAAATTGGTAAATTAAATCCAATCTTGATATTACTAAAATCTGTTTCCGTCATCTTTAGTGAGATTAGGGAGATATTTCTGTCAAGCTCCCCCTTTTCTAGTCCTTATGGCTACAGTCTGCATATTTTTCCTCAGGCACAAAATTTAGAGGGAGCAGAGGCTGCTTATAAAGGATTAAATACATTTCAAATTTTCTTTAACCCCATTATCTTCTCTTACATTCCAAAGCAGCATTTAGAAAAAAGCTAGCAAAGGCATAATATATTTAGACTAATCAGCAAAGGTATGTACCAAGCTAATAAGTAGCAGCCAAGCCTGGATGTTTATACCAGGAAAGAAAGGGAAAAAAAGGACTTTTTTGTTTTGTTTTGGTGGGCTACAGGGCTCCTAGCTACAGTGCCATGCCACATCACAAAATGAAACCATAATATAAGGAAGACATATTTGCTTTCCTTTTACCTGCTCCGAAATAGCCCGAAAGAGGCAAGAGGCATCCTTGGCAGTCAGCTTTCGAAACAGCCCTAAGCTGCCTAAATATTCATCCATTGTTGCCTCATTCAAAGACTTCTGGCCGGAGTACTTTTTCCATCCTTTATGCATTTTGTGCACGGAGGGTGGAGGTGGAGAGGGGAAGAAAGGAACACTAGTGTACCAAGAAGGAAAAAAGCAGGGTGCAGGTAGAAATGGGTAGCAGTGACAAGGGCTTGCTTATGCAGGTATCCGGAAAGCAGCCCAGAATCTAGGCATGAGAAGGCAGTTGGAGTCAGCGCTGCAGAATCTTGGCACTTCTCAGGAGCAGAAGCAAAGGGCTGGCTTACCCAGAACAAGTTGAGGTCCTGTGAAAAGAAGAGGAAGAGCCGATGCTCCTAGGAATAGAGAACTCGACTTGAGAAGGAGACATGGGAGGGAGAAGGTAACTTGCAGAGCTACCTTGTTGGGGAAGAGTGGGATTAACCCACTCAGCCCAAGACTGAGAGAAGTACGCACAAGCAGCTGAGCTTTGGGACCAAAAGGAAGCTGAGTTTACAGCTTAACTCAGGGCAACTGCTGCACGAGACTGCAATGAGGCCCAGGTGTATATAATGCAGCCTAGCCCACATTACATTGCTTTATTTTCTCTGCCAAATTTTCAACTACAATCTCTGACCAAGTTCCCTGTTCTCTTCATAGTTTTGTAGGGATGAAAGGGGAAAAAATCTGAACCTAATTAACTAGTAAGCTTTTGTATTAAGAATATCTTTAAAAACAAAGAAAGGGGGCACCCTTGATATACAGGAGCAGAGGTCACAGTTCAAGCAAAGTAAAGTGCCAAAGCAGTTATCTGAATATTTCAGGTATGGGGTTTAAATCATCTTCTCATTTAGCTCTCCTAGATAAAAATAACCCTTTGCTAAGATCAAAGAAACTAAATCCATTAGCTATGCTAGAAAGCAGTGATACAATTCTTGACTAACATCTCCAAACTATTGTATAGCATTAACAAAAAATAAAAGCAAAAATTGTTTAAAAAAAATAAAATAAAAATTTAAATTGAAGCAGCATTAAAGGATTATCTTGCCCACAAACTTTCTAATATGCTACATTTAAATCCTGTGGCACAGTATTGGAGGCATTGGACATGAGAGGTGTGTTTCAATGTATTAGGGCACTTTCTGGAAATAACTACTTTTGGATTCTCAGAAAACCAAAGTAAAACGTGATATGGACCAAAGTAAGGTTCAAAGAAAGGACTAGTCATTTGTATTACTTGAGTCCACTGTCAAGTGTCTTGTTTTTATTTAAATGCCAAATCCAGTTCCTTTATTTTTCCTAAATGTTAAAAAAAAAAATAGAGCAAAATCTGGCTTTGGAGAAGTTGTAAAAATCAGCTGCTTTGAAATTTGTTTTTCTTGGTATCTGTGGATCCAGTAGTAATCATGACTGCCCCCTATAGGAAAAGCATCAATAATCAATTTTATAATTGAGGAATGAAATAAAAGCATGGTATCAAAAATAATAAAATCTTGATTTCCTTTAGCATGCCAATTTTAAAATCACCTTAACTAATTTCTTTTTTTAAAGAAACTATAACATTGGGGAAATTACTCCTTTTGCAAAAGTTCTGAAACATGTTTTGGAAAGAGGGATCACCACCTTTCTTTAAGGCCACAAATTCACTGAGAAAAATTAAGGGTTATAATGAAAAAGTTAATTCATTTTTGCCATTTACTTGTAGAGAAAAATACAAACTCTTCATATTTATTGCTACTTAAGTGAAAAACAAGGTATATAAAACTTCAATTAAGACTAATCCAATATGCTTAATCTCAAGGAAGAGAATAAAAGAAGATAAAGAGGGAGAGAATCAGAAAAGAGAACAGGAAACAAAGAGCAGAAAAATTAGAAACAGGAGACAAAAAGAGAGAAAAAGGGAAGTAACACAGAGAAAGCACACAGTAAGAGACCCACACGAATATGGACAATTGATTTTTGACAAAGGTACAAGAGCAGTTCAACAGAGAGAAGATAGTATTTTCAGCAAATGGTGCTGGAACAATTGACATCCATATACAAAAGAAAAAATGATCCCCAACCTATACCTCACATCTTGTACAATAATTAACTCAAAATAGATCAAAGACCTAAACATAGAACTTCAAAACTTTAAGAAGAAAGCATAGGAGAAAATCCTCAAGACCTTGAGTTAGGCAGAGTTCTTAGATATAAGAAAAAAATTAATTGAACTTTATAAAAATTAAAAGTTTTACTCTGCATATGACACTGTTAGAAGAATAAAAATACAAGCCACAGACGGGGAGAAAATATTTGTCTATCATATATCTGACTATAAAAAACTGTACCAAAATAAAGAACTCTCAAAAGTCAACAGTAAAAAAATACAATTAAAAATTGGGCAAAAGATTTAACTACACATTTCACCAAAGATATAGGAATGGTTAGTAAGCACAGAAAAAGATGTTCAACATCTTTAGTCATCAGGAAAATGCAAATTGAACCCACAATGAAACATCACTACATACCTACTAGGATGGCTACTGGCTATATATAATGAACAGGCAATAACAACATGTTAGCAAAAACGTAGAAACTGGAACCTATGTAAAATATGGTGCAAAGGGTATTATTCCAAAAGATAGGATTCCATTTACATGAAATATACCAAAAATTATTGAATTTTACACTTAAAAGTGATGATTAACAGTTTTATTATTCGAAGTGAACATTTCATGGTTTTTAATACATTTAGAGTTGTGTATCCATCACCACGATCAATTTTAGAACATTCTCCTCACCCCAAAATGAAACCCCATACCCACCAACCTCTTATCATCCTATGCCCACCAACTCCACGCAACTTTCTCTGTATTTCCTTATTCATATGTAAATCAGTGTTGATACACCACATAAAGGATAAACTCATCACATCAATCGATGCAGTAAAAAAGCATTTGACTAGATACAGCACCCATTTATGATTAAAACACTTAATATTCTGGACATTTTAAATAAATGAAACTGACAATATATAATGGTCCTTTGTAACTGGCTTTTCTTTTCACTTAGCAGGAAGTTTTCGAGGTTCACCCATGTTGGAGTATCTATGAGTATTTCAATTCTTTGTATAAACTATATTTACCCATTCTTCAGCTGAACATTTGGGTTGTTTCCACTTTTGGATTATAACTAATGCTACATATTCATGTGCAAGTTTTTATTTGGACAATCTATTTACTGGGTAACATCTAGGAATGCAGTTGCTGGATCATATGGTAAACAATGTGCAACCGCTTGAGGAACTGTCAGACTGTATTCCACAGCAGCTGCACCATTTTACATTCTCATCAGGAATGTATGAGGGTTTCCATTTCTCCACATCCTATCAACATTAATCACGTTGAGCATCTTTTGGTCAACATTATTGGTCATCTGTATATCTTTAATGAAATACCACTACAGACATCTTAGAATAATTTTTTTAAAAACTGACAATACCAAGTGTTGTCAAGAACGTGTAACAACTGGAACTCTCATATGCTGCCGGTGCGAACATAAAATAGTACAGCAACTCTAGAAAAATATTTCAAGTTTCTTATAAAGTTAAACACAGAGTTACCATATGGCTCACCAGTCCCATTTCTGAGTATCTCTCCAAGAGAAATGAAAACTTAAGTTCACGCAAAAATATGTACGTGAATGTGTATAGCAGCTTTATTCATAATCATGATTCACCCAAAATTGGAAACAATCCAAACATCCTTCAACTGGTGAATGAACAAACTGTGGTACACCCATACAACAGAATACACCTCAGCAATAAAAAATTATGGAGTATGGATACACGCAAGAATATGTATGAATCTCAAATGTACTGTGCTAAGTGAAACAAAACAGATTCAAAAGGTTACATAGCATATGACTGCATTTATACGACATACTGTAAAGGCAAAAATATAGGAAGGGAAAACATCAGCTGCTGCCAGTAGTTAGGGTTGCAGAGAAGGGTTTACTCTAAAGGGATGGCAACAAATGATGTATGGGGGTGCCAGAAGTGTTCTGTATTTTAATTGTGGTTGTGGTTACTTGATTATGCATTTGTTATAACTTATAGAACTGTACAAGAAAAAATGTTAATTCTGCTATATTTACATTTGAAATAAATAAAACAAAAAAGCAGTAAAAGAGAATCTAGAGTTAAGGAGCTCATTGGACAAGACTGTAGAGAGAAAAACAAGAAAATTAAGAGGATTAACCCAGGAAAGCCAATACCTAACCAACAGGAGGCCCAAAAAGAGATTAAGAAAATAGAGGGGGAGAAATGATGACAACATAAGGAAAATCCTAGCACTGACAGATATGAATATCTATATGTAGATTGAAAGGGTCCATGAAGTAGCCAGAACAATGAAAGCAAAAAAGATATCAGCAATGCACATAACATTTCTGAAGTTGGGAGATGAAGAAAAGATTCTAAAAGCTTTCAGAGAAGAAAAATAGGTCATATGCAAAAGATCACACATATGCATTGCAACCAACTCAACAGAACTATAAGCTAGAAAACAACGAAGTTGAATATTTAACCCATTTCCTGTTTGCCTGGAGATTACTCACCAGCACCTGTGGCTGCAGCATCTATCCCGAGAGATAACTAGCGGATTAGTCCTAACCTTACCCCCAAAGTTTGCCACAAAACATCTCGCTTTATTTTCACATCACTCTAGTATATCCTTAGTCTTTGGAAATAAATGACATGCTATTTATAGCATTCTGATTTTAGTAGTGGCATTTCCATTTACAAAACATAGTAATTCTCAATCACTGAAAATGTCAAATCCTAGAAAACACAGCATTCCTATGCATTCTAGAACAATTGTTAGCAAAGATTCATCTGGTGAATCCAATTTATGTATACATTTGTTACATTAGAATTAGAGACAAGCTCTGTTTATCTGTAAACTCCAAGAACAGTTTTTATATTTTATTTTTACATGGAAAACCAGTCAGATTTGCTTTGGCCTCAAAGAGCGTGTTTACGTAAAATTAAATTAACACTGGCAGCGAGCTGCACTTTTTTTTTTTCTAAATGAGAAATGAGTTAAGAGGAAATTATTGCCGACCTTGAATTCTACATCAACCTATCAATCAGATGAGAGAGGTGTTTTCAAACATGAGAAATTAAAATAATTTAATTTCCTTTCTCAGAAAGCTACTAGAAGATACTTGAAACCAAAACAAAAGTTAAACCACAAAACTCAAAAAAAGTGGGGGGCTGGGCATGCTGAGTCCTGGAAACAGAAGATTCAACACAAGAGCAAAGCAAAAGGAGTTTACAGAATAAGGATGAAGAGGAAATCCCAGGAGGACAAACATTCAGGAGGACTAGAGTAAACAACCAGTTCAGGCCAAAGGACAGAGAACTCCTGCACAGACACTTCAAAAAATAATACTAGAAATTACAGATAACCTAATGTACGTAATAAGAAAGATATATACCTCTGTTGGAGAATTTGAGGATGTTTCCATTGAAAACTGAGCAAATGAAAAATATTAAAATGAACATATAATACATGGCTCAGATGTGTACAATTATTGTACTTAAGTAATCATATATGTCAACACTGAAAATAGATCTTTAAGAACTGATAAAACTAAATGCTTGTTTTTTAAATTTAAATATCTATAGATGTCCTACTGTGGAAGGGAGAGATAAAGCCTCCTCTTTCCCAGTAGGAAGTCTATAGATATTTAATTTTAAAAAACATGTTTGAACACATCACTCATAAAACATAAAATAGTATATGGTCACCTACAGGAAGTAGGATCAGATATGAGGAGTGGGACACAGAACTGCCGTTTCTTGTTATTTCTTGTTATAAGTCTTGCAGAACTAAGTTAATATATTATTTACATGTATTATCCTAATAAAAATTGAAAAAATTTAAAAGGAGGGGGAAAGATTAAGAGGAATAAGAGGTTCAAATTTCCAGGCATAAAACAAATAAATCATGGGGATATAATATACAGCATAGAGAATATAGTAAATAGTATGATAGCATGGTATAGTGTCAGGTGGTTGGACTTAAACATGGTGATCACTTCTTTAGGTATATAAATGTTGACTAGATATGGGGTATATCTGAAAACTAATAACATTGTATGTTAGCTATATTTTAATAAAAAATCTTTTAAAAATTATAGAAAATTATTCGGTAAGCAAGAAACAGCAAAATAAACTGGGACAATAAGAATAATACTGTACCTATAAGGGATCTCTTACTTTACAGATAAAAAAATGAGTTCCAAATAATTATACGATTTGTCCAAGTTTTCACATCAAATCAGTAATAAGACTAGAACTACATATTGTTGCACAATTATGAGGAACTGTACACCAAAGAACAGATATGAACAAAGGCTCAACGGTGCTTAAGTACAAGTTAAATTTCCCAAAATCAGTACAATAGTACTTTTTAAAAGAGCTGTGAGATGATACTAGACTTCAACCTGCATAACAGAAAGCCGTTTCATAGTATTTAACAATCTGTATTTGAAATCGTAATTGGCTGGTTGTTCTTCCATAGCAAACTACTCCAATCCTATACATCTCTAGGACAGTGTTTCTCAAATGAAGGGCTTGATAAAACAAGAATTTGCTCCACACTTAGAGATTCTGATTCAAGTCTGGGGTGGATCCCGAATATTTACATTTCTAACAAGTTCTCAAGTAATGCTGATGCTGCTGGTCCTGGACCACACTTTAAGAACCAGTGATCCAGAACGTGTTCACAAGTTATTAGTGTTTCTAAAGAGTTTCAAGGCCATAATTCCAGGAACACTGCATATTATAATCCTATCTTTAAAGTTTGCAATGCACATTTGCAATATGAAAGGATCTAAAAAATGCCAGTTACCTGCTTAACTTGGACCTGGCCTTTCCCATGAGGGAAAAAGGTCTGGAAAAGCCAGGTCAAAGTAAAGTAGGTAACTTTAGCATTCAAGTTATTAATGGTGTTTGATGCACTATAGCTCCTGCTTTTAAATCGTTTCAAAGTTTGAGAAATGTTGGTCTAGAAATTCTTCTGTGACCCTAAAGATAAGATGTCGGAATAGTTAAATAAGATACTGCATGTCAAGCATATAATAAGTGCTTAAGGACTGATTGCTGTGAGCTGCTACCTGACAAAGCAGTTCACTAAGAAATTATTCTTTGGTCAAAAAAATATACATAAGAACCAGAATAATTTCACCTAAATTCTACTGGAAATAGAACTAAAGTTAAAATATAGATCCCCAGAAGGTTTCTCCAATCCTGATGTAGCTCCTCCCTTCGACACCTAAAAATAAATGGTAAGAAAAATGATTGCCTTAAAGACTTTTTAGGCACTAAAAGTGCTAATCAGTATTCCAGGTACTGACTGGAATGAAACAAATTGAAGAAAATAAAAATAACTTAAATGATGACCTTATTGACATTGTCATGAAACTGACATGCTTTAATTTGAAAATGTGATCTTTTTAATTGCTAGAATTGTCTATTTCTTCTTTCACTGATCAAAAGGAGAAATTCCTTGTAATACAATATACAAATATTATAATTTTAAGATAATTATATTCTAAGATATTTCTAGTATATTAGAATTATATGTATAGATAATTCTAATATTTTAATTCTAACATAGCACTCCATGTTTCAACCAATTAAACGAGGTATGTCTGAATTTTTTTAAAGCATCTATCATCTTCAACATACAAAGTATAGTTGCAAATGTATTTATGACATGGCTTTTGAGTTATTTTGGAGTTTGAGAGGCAATATGGTACCATGAAAATATTATGAACTTGTTTATGCCACTTTCATTTTTCTAGGTCAGTTTCCTCATCTGTAAAGTGAAAGACATGAGCTGCATAACCTCTAAGCTATTTCAGGTATAGTGAACTGTGATTCGACAGTAACAGATTTGCCCTCCCTTCAAGTTAGTCAAATTTGTGATCAACAATAACCATAAAAATAGCTTTCAGGGGAAGTAAACCTATTATCCTTGCAAATTGTGGGGTTGACTAACCAACACAAAAATGAATGATAAATCTTACCTTTCCAAAGGAAATATATAGACCTAGGTTTTTAGATGAAAAGTATTATAACTATGTGTGGTGATATATATTAATTTATTGTGGTAATCATTTTGCAACATATACATACATCAAATCATTATGATGTATACCTTAAACTTATACCGTTATATGTCAACTATACCTAAATAAAACTGGAAAAAATTATGTGTATGTAACAACTTTCTGACAGAACCTGCTAAGACAATATTAAGAAAACTTAATACCAAATAATTTATTTCAATTAATTTTTAGTACCAACTAAGTTGAGGAGCTATTTTGAGGCCAACTGGGGGAAATAGCTCAACTCCATAGAACCACTTTTAAAGTCTTTCATTACTTAAAAATAAGCTTTTTAAAAGATATTTTT
>NW_024345872.1:1824055-1885512 GCF_902729225.1 Pteropus medius | reverse complement strand
TCCCACACGCTGGCAGCATGTACCTGGGGCCTGGCCCGGGGCTCCACCTGGGGCGTGAACCCAGGACCTTCTGCATGTAAAGCAGACAAGCTATCTACTACGCTATGGAGCCATCCTCTTTAAAAGATATTTTTAACAGCACCCTGGAACTACCTGTCACTTCTTTTCATGGTGGTCATTTAAACACAATTAGCAAAGCAGGATTCATGAAGGAAGAGAACATAACAGCTCTAAAACAAAATTTGGTCACATGGCTCTATTCAACATCCTCCTCAAGTTTTAGGAAAGAGAAAACAGAAAATAATTTCCCAGAGCAGTGGTCCTCGTTCAAATACGCAAAACTGAAGTAACATTACCAAGAGCCACTAGCTTTTATTTCCTTCTTTTCCCTTCTTTCACCTGATAATGTATTCTAATATACATTAGGGAAAAAAAGAAAAATAGTATTTTACTTTAAAATATATCATATTGGCACAGAAATACTGAGGGTTGTTTTCAGATACCTGCAATATCTAATCAGTCTACAGACAGGAGCTTTAGGAGAGAATGAAGACCAGAACATTATTTCCTTTGTTCTGATGCACTAAAAATACTACCCATTCACTCAGCCCTCTAAATAAACTTTAATTCTCTAACTATAACCACAACTAGAGACTGAATATGAAATTAAATATGAAAATCAATGAAGACTTTGCTTTCTGTATCATTAAGGTCTATATACTTTGATTCTAGAGAAATATCTCTAAGCCTATTCCTACTTCTTAAAACAAAAACCCTAACCAAGTGAAAATTTATTATTTCAATGACGTTTTATTCTCAAACATGTCACACAGGTGGTTTTGTCTTAGAAATCACCTACAAGGAAAGTTAGTTTTACTAATTCACAAATGGGAAAACAGAACCAGAATACTCAGGTTGAGGATTTAGGAATGTTTTTCACTCCTAAATTCAAGGAATGTATTAACCACCCACTTCATATTGGTAGTCAACAACCAACCAATATATTCTGTACAAAAGGGGAAATGACCAGTAAAACAGATGTAATATATGGCCCCTCACAGACATCATCCCAACAGTAACTATCAATTCAGCAAATACTTTAGAAGCACACTTGACAGTAAATGAGCAAATTACAATATGTATTGCTCTACCAAAGAACCTAATGTAGTATACCATAAAGTAATCACTACTAATGAAATTTCATTTTAGTCCCTTTTATCAACTAGAAACAGTGCTACACAAGATATTATGGGTTATAGATACTGAGTTAATACTACAATATTAAGGTTAGTTTCAAATGTGTTATGTTTTAAACTTGAGCAAAGTTTATCATTTGTTATATTATAAAAACTGGGAATTACTAAACTTAAATTTAATCAGCGGGTTTAATAAGGATTCTAGAAGTTATCAGAATATTAATGAACCATGACATAGGAATGAAGTTACTGAAGTTGGCCTCAGCCTAGGGATTAACCTGGGGGCCTCAAGGTACCTGTAAACTCCCTGAAATTCACTACAAAATGTATTTATGTGTGAGTAGATAGGGAAGCAAGATTTAAATATTTTGAAGGGCTCCATGACTCAAAGAACCTTAGAAAGCAGGGTGGTAGCCATCAAAATAAAATCATGATAGAGTATCAATCAATATAAATTGTACCAAGGATGTAGTAAACATTCAAAAAGACAATAAAGATCTAATAGAAGTGTAATACCAAAATAGATGAGATACCATGGTATAAAATCACCTCAAAATATTTTTTCAAGAATATCAAAGTCAAGAAGCATGTGCTACATTCCTGTTTGAAGAAGCTAGAATGATTTGCCGACCTTTTGTCTGGCCACCTACAAAAATTATAATTTAAAGAACTATACAATATAAAGATAGTGCTAGAATATTCGTGTAAGGAATTAACCATTTAAAAGGGAATTAAATTGTGTCACTTGGTGGTTATCCTAAACCTTTCTCCATGTAATCTTCTACTAGAAAACACTACATTTCTGTAAAAGCTTCATCTTACAGTTTTCACTATGACGTGAGGATTACATCTTTCTACCCAACAAGACACATACTAGATACTCTGAAGTCAAAGAAGGTATGCAAGATGAGTGTTTCTGAGAATATCTAATCCTAATCAAGATAATGAGAAGAGTACTAAGTTACAGAAGTACATTTATCATTTATGAAAAGCCTACTGTGTATCAGGCAGAGAAATCAAGAATGAATAAGACAAAGTTCCTATTCAACTATTAAGAGTTCCTCTAGAGCAGGAATCAAGTCGAGTCCTCTGATACCAAAAGTAGACTTTTATTATGCATTTATGTTAAAAGACTAAATGAACAAATAAATGGGCCTAACATATTCAGGAAGTAAAGCTGAGAGTACCTAATGACCAATCACATATAAAGGATTGGAGATATATTAAAGCCTGGAGGACTAAATGGTGACTCCATTACTAGAGATAAGTTTCTAATATGAAAAGGACAAATATGATTTTAGTTTGGGGTACATTGAGTTTAAGGTACATAGAGAACAGACAGGCAGACATGACCAGTAAGCAACTGTAAATACCATTTGAGAGCTCAAATCAGAGTTGGGGGTCATAGAGGAAGTCAACAGTAGAAGCACTGGGAGTGATGAAAAATACGAATAAATAATAAAGAGATGATGACCAAAAATGGAACCTAAAACAATTAAAGAGAAAATAAGAGCCAGTAAATAACTCACAACCAGGTAAACCAACTGGGGGTTTCTCCACATTAATTTTATGAGTAGAAATCCATATATAGAGTTATATAAAATATGTTATATACCTATGGCTAGCATACGATCTAAATTTCTTGGAATAGTCCTGGTTTCAAATATTCTGTCCTCCTGTCCCCACAAAATTATGGAAATATATTGGAATTCTGTGTTCTAATTACAACTCCCTGACCACCTTTTGGACGCTTAAGTAGCATACACTCCTTTTTCACATTATGCTGAGCTCAGTTTCATTTGCAAAATGGGACAATAACAGTATTTTATAGGGTGATTGTAAAGATGAAATGAGTTTGCACTTGTAAAATGTTTTGAATAGTACCTGATATATACTAAGCATGCAACAGGTATTAACTATTGTTATTTTTCCCCATTCCCCCATAAAATATTGTACAGCAGAAAATCAACTGTACAAAATTATAATTGTACAGCAGAAAATCAATTACCAGAAAATTATAAGGACCACCCATTCCAAATCTTTCCCAAAAGTCAATTTCAAATAATCTTCCCATACATTGCATTTCTCAGACTGTATGCAGATTTTTGGTCATCTCTGAAAATGTTTTTTACAAATCAGAGGAATTAAGTGCTTATACCATATATAAAGGGCCAAGAAAAATATCTGTATTACTGCTAGTCATTCCTAATTTTCAGTCTTGAAAAACTGCTTCCTCAAACTATCAAGTGGTACACATTTTTATATTGCCCTGTATCTACATGATTTGCCTTTAAAAGCTTACAAAGTAGTGCTCTAAGTTATCTAAAATCAGAAACTTGACAGTACTTTCAGATGACTGCTTTTAAATGTTCCAGAACCCTACATCAAGTTCATCAGTTGTACTCTTACCTACCACCAAATCCTTCCAGCTCTTTTCTCCCAAATTTTAAGCACACAATAATCTAAAAATCGTACTTCCCAAGGTCATCCTATCTCACATCATTTTTTCATCTACTACAGCTTCAACTTTCTATTACTTGTCAATCTTTGATCCTATCCACCATGTGAATTTCTCAAAATACTAAAAACTTTCTTTTGCTTCCTTATCCCTGGAAATCTAAATACCTCTGACAGAAAAATGCTAAATTAACTGCATTCCACTTACACACTGATTTCAAGAAACTGAAGCCTGGTCATGAAACCAATTTTACTTTATTGAGCACATATTTCTAACAGAATTCTGATTATGTTTTCGTAAAAACCAGTAGGATGTAAACTTGGCAATTAATTTATCTTAGCCTCTTTCCTCATCTGTAAAATGGTAGTTTCACCAGATATTTTAAAAATTCTCTTCCAACTCCAAAACTCTACAATTCGGTCTTAAAGTCTTCATTCAATCTAGTATCAATTCTACCCATGGCATTTTGCTAGATTCCCAAAACTCAGAAACCACAGATTTCTAAGTCATAACAGCAACAAGAAAAACCAATTAAATGTAGAATTTCTACTAAAATAAACTGGAAATGAACTTTCCTTCAAAGATATTAAACTAAAGTAAATAATAGGCAAACCAGTATAAAGAAACAAAAAGCTTACAACATATATTATAGTATGGTAGAAAAGAGCACAGGACTGGGAGTCAAGAAGCTGCTTCTAGTGGCAGCTCTGCCAAAGGCTGTTACTTCAGACAAGTCCTAACCTCCGGCCTTCTTCCTTTCTTCATCAGGGAAATGATGGGATTAAACCAGATGATCTTAGGGATTCTGCCAAATCAAAATGATTCTAAGATATCCTTTGATTTTTAAACCCCACATTTCACAAGTGTAGTCAAGAGATGTCACTATACACAACTGACACCATTGGCTTAAGCTCTGCTAAATAAAATATTGGAGAAATATCGGTTTTGTGTTTTTGTGGGAAAGAAGCAAGTAGACGATCTGTGGTTCCATATTGCATTTTAGTTGTCTGAAGTTTGAGTAGATCCTTTCATTTTTTTTTGATTCTCTATGCTTAGTCCTTCCTTCATGATATAAAATAACTAAAGACTGAGTGATCAATATAAATTTTAAGCAATTTTTTCTCAAATTAGAGAAACACCATTTATAAGAGCCTAGAAAAGTCAAATTCTCTTCATGGATTTGCACAGGATTTTTCCTACATTAGCATAACATTAACGTACAATTATGATTATGGTGCTGCGAATTTTCAACTGTGTAGATGTAGGTTACTCACTTTTTAGATTATTCTCAGCAAAATTTTAATCCAAGTTGGCTTCCTCCTGCTACCCAGAGTACTTCTCAGCCACCACCTCCTACCATTAGTATGAATTTACTTTAATATTAACCTAAAACACAATCAGGAAAATAAATCTACAGAAACATTATATAATGTATCCCAAGTAAAATGTTTAGAATATTCAACATTTTAGAATAGTATAATGAATAGGTCTTTATAGTGAATGCTCTATTTTTATAGATGAACTACTGAACTTTATACCAGAAAACTATGAATACTTATAATCTGTTTAATAGGTCTTGATACTACTCATAATTTCAAAACATATCTTGAATTATGTGAAGTTTAAAACCACGTAATTAGCCAATTATACACATTGGATCACTTATTCATTTGTAAAACTAATTTTGTAAGTACATAAATTATAAAGTCCTCTATGTTACAGTAAATGTTTCAATATCACTGAGAGGATTCTTAGAAAATAGCAGTAAGTCCTATTGGCTTAAGTCCTTTTGGTTTACTCTTCTCAAATCAGTAAAGCTTTGACATTAGGCACGATTATTTTATCACTGTCTATATTTTAGAGGAAAAAAGCGAACACACCCCCTCCTCTCTTCAGGATAAAAGTAGCTTCTCCAAGTACAACAGATCAACTGACTTGACGGTTAATCTTTTTTAAGGTAATTATTGAGCTTTTTTATTTCACAAAACATAATCCATCATTTTTACTTTTTTAAAAAATGATTCCTTGGATCATGAAGCTAAAGATGCTAACTCAAAAAATTTTTACAAGTTTGTTACTATTTCATTTTTTTATTCTAAGAAACATCAAACTAACTACATTTGAGATTCTTGTCAAAGTTTCGAACTTAATTTTTTTTCATAAATCCAATTCCATTTGAGATTCTAGGACACAACCTGTGAATGCTCACTACATATTTTACTATAATATAAAGATTAGGGGAAAATCTAAAAAATCTACTAAATTGGAATTAAGATTTGGACCCAAATGCTAACATTCACACCATAAAATTTCTAACATTCTATAGCTGTAGGAAGTTTATTAATTTATATTATTCTACAAATATATTTTATATACTTAATTTGATTTAACCACATTCCATAGGTTGGATTTGGGGGGTATTTTTAAAGTGTTGAGAGTTTAGTGTTATTTTTGTAATCCAACAACTTTATCCAAAAATGCAGAAAATTTTTCTGGCTGGCCAGGAGGAAAACATTTCAGTGTTGATAAGTCCATTGACTGTAACAGCCCAGGAAGCGTGCTAAAACAAAAGAAGAAAAATATTAGGTAACATGGGATAAAATTCCATAATTCATCTGCTGCCCACTTGATGACTGAGCCTAACTTCCAAGAATACTGTGATGCTTCTCAAACTGTACATAAAAATTTTAATGTATTTTATTATAGGTATACGTACTAAGATTAAAGCAATACAAAGAGCACTACAAGTCAATATCAATTCAACAAATATTTTAACTCTTATGTCGACTGAAATATTTCAGAAATGTTATTTCATGAAAGATGTGGTCACATGACTTTAGAACACTTCTCAGGACTGGGCAGATATAAATGAAAGCAAAATTAATTTATGAAAACAGAATAAACGAAACCAAAAGTTAACAGCTGCCAGACATGAACAATAAGCTGGGGAGACTACCAGACCATGCATGAAGATTGTAAAATAGCTTTGCCACTAATTTACTATCATAAATCCAATGTAAATTAAGCAATGTACAATCGCCATGCATGTTGGAAATAAGGTTCCAAACCACAACACAGAACTATTACGTCAGGAATTTAATTAAGCCAGCCACTTAAATTAGAACAGACATACAACCACCAGCCTAGAATTAGGGCAGATAAATGACATATCTAAGATAAAAATGCAACCAATATTGACTCTTATGGCATTCATGTGTGTGACTTTCTTGAAATTAACATAAGAAAAAAAAAAGACTTGTACAGCTCCCTTTTCGGCCTGAATAGTCAGGATGTGCTAAGGAAATCAATGTTTTCCGTTCTTAAATGTACTGACATAAAATCAAAGCTGATTTAACATTTAAAATGAAAATAACCAACAAAAAAGTGTCTGGAAAAATTGAGTTACATACAACAAGATTACAGTTTATTCCTCTTTAAAAAATGTTAACCCCTAACAATCTCAACTACCCAAGGACAGATGTGCCCATTATCTGAAGCCCACATAATTTTGATTATCTAGATTCTTCTCAACTCCATATTACAAAGCCACCCTGACATTCCCTCTCCTCCATCATTATAGGGATTAAGACATCAACAATTTCTCCTGAAACAATGATCTGCCTCCTCTAAATGAGAACGGGAATCTTTGTTTTGTTCACTGATGTATGCTAAGTGCCTGGAATAATACCTGACACACAGTAGGTTCTCAATAAATATTTAATGAAAGAACAAGTATTTACTCGTGCCTAAGAGAAACGCAATAAAGTTAAAAGTTTACTATGTTCTAGCCCGTTTCTTTGAAGCCTTATTTTCAAATTAATTTCAATTTATTATAACATAAAAATATGTATTTTGCAATACTTTTATGGGGTCTTTAATTTTTAAAACATCAAATTAAGATAGCTTTTAAAGTCAAACAATTGGGAATTACTGACCTGACCCTTTGGCAAGCTTCTAGTGTCTGAAGAATTAACAGAAAACAAACCAGCAATTTTCTTCATCCTTCTATTGTGATGTCGATCAGTTCCTGTTGAATTCTAGTGTACTTATAGAAAATAATACCCCTTACCATAAAATAATTTCTCTGCTTAAAATACTCCAATGACTTCTCACTACACATAGAATAAAACCAGAACTTTTATATGGGCTATCCCAACCCAGCCTCAGCTTATACTATATTCTTCCTATCTCACTACACTCCTGTCACACTAACCTTCCTGTTCTTCGAACACACCAAATTCCAAGCTCATTCCTAACTTCGAACCTTTTCAATTGCTGTTCCTTCTGCCTGTAGGAACATGACCGGCTCTTCCTTGTCAATCAGGTCTCAGCTCAAATGTCATATACCCAGTCATGCTTCCCTAACAATTCTATCTAATTAAGTCTTCTGAAGCTATCAGAGGTGCAAAACAGTTAAATAAACATTCCTGAATGAAAATCTAAATAATGAATCAAATTATATTCATGGAAACAGATGAGCGATGTACACTCCAATATTCACATGCAATGATACAGCCATAGATACAAAAGAAATACAACACAGAGCTCACAAAGTGGAACACAAATGAGAGGGTTCTGCAGGCGAGAAAATCAAAGTATGTTTGTAAGTGGGAGAAGGTAAGAGGTCGAAGAGACAAGACAGGTTAAGTAAGTGAGTAAGATCAGATGCGGAGAAATTAAGGCAAGAGGTCAAATAATCAGTCTCTAGTATACCTGCAGGTACAGTAGAAGAGATGCCCGTCTTTGTATAGCTGCTTTGCCAATTCCAGCTGATGATTGTTCATCAATTTTTCGTTTACAACCACTACAAGTGGTTTTCTTTTTTCCAGAGTCTCCAAACAGCTTCCTGCACCTACAAAAATAAATCAAATTTGTTAATAGTTTTTTAAAGTTATGGTGCTCCAAACTTTGCACTAGAACTCTAAAGATGAAAGTCGTAGTTGGCGGAACTACAAAGCAGGACTTTTAATTATACATTCAACCAAAAGTATAGTTATCGGTTTCTCTGTAATGTTATAAACTTAACTTGAAAAATAATTTTTTAACACTGCCAACAATACGACCTATAATTCAGTGCTTTGCCATTTGTCCTATAGTAGTATGCCCTGGGCATGGGTCTCGAATATAACGTACTGTACATGTCTTTTCAAACACAGTAGAAAAAGCAAGTCTTTAATAGTGACAGGCACCAATAAAGAAAACTTTGACCACTCCTTATGAATCTGCCTGTGAGGTACCATCCCTAAAATATTCAGAGGTAAATCTCCACAAATGTGCATGTATACAATATTTGGGTCAATTCAACTTTGCAATCTGAAATCATTTGATAACTTTATATGGGAGCAAGGAGATTAATAAGTGAGTAGACAAATCCTTTTTGGATAATGATAGAGTAATAAAAAAAAAAAGACAGAGCTGAACACCAGACTTATCTTTCTATCATTTACTGACTGGACAAATTACCTAACCTGTCTCAGTTTCTTCATCTGTAAAATGGAGATTCTAATTGTACTTTAGTTCATATGATTGTTTAGGATTCAAACAGTTTTATACTCAAAGCACATTCGACAGTACCAAAAGCTGTTAGCTATTATGCTATACATTCCTAATCAAGAATGTTAAGTAATGTCTATCTCTAATGACTTCTCTTTCCAAACTAGGCTTTTTAAGAACCAGGAAACTTACTTCCTCACTTATTCAACAATCAAAATTGCAATGCTTCCCAAAAGCAGTTCTGACGGTACTGGCAGTTTAACTAAATCAGGACGGTTCTTTGACGAGCAAGCAATGATGTACAATATATGCTTGTTCTAGAATATTTTTGACTGCATTCATTTCACCTTCACGGTTAACAGAAACGTAAAACATCTTTCAGAGCCGATTTCTCTATGACTCTAGTGATTTTATTCTACCTCAAGAAAAGGTTCGAGTTTCTGTTCTTATTGTCTATCAAAAACCAAACTCTAAGATTCTAAGGCACTTTACCTGCGTGACTAATAACAAGATCTGCTTTATCAAGGTCTTCTTTCAATGAATCCTTGTACCTGTAAACTTCCAGAGTAAATGACTCAGTACTGAATGGTTCAGGTACCACCTTTCCTCTACCTATTTGTAGGACGAGTCGGTTGTAACCAAGGCACTTGATGATCTGAAACAGGAAAAAAAAAAGCGGGCCTTTTAAATAGGTTTCCGTAAAAACAGCAATAAACAAATCCTAAAGTCAGTGTTCAGATCCGAACACTGGCTGCCAAACAGCTTAAATGTAGCCGATTTTCAGGTAGTTTTCCAAAATGACCCCCTCTTCCACGTCCCGGGCCCCGACAAAGTACCTCACTAGCCCAAATGGATCTGAGCGACCCAGCTCACCGAACTGTGAAAGAAATCTGGGATTGGGCAAAGATTCTGAAACAGGCGCCGAAAACTCGGGGAAGACCAACTAACAGCTTCGTTCGGCCTCCCGGATCCGGCTGTGGAAACCACCAACCCTCGGGAGGGTGCCTGAGGAGAAGACGAAGAGCGGGAAGGGTACGGCGAGGGCAGCGCGCCTACCGGGACCAGCCAGGCCCAGCCGGGTCGAGCCTGGCCGCGGCTGGCTGAAGGAGTGCGCCTAGGAGACTGGCGCCAACCGCGCGGGCCACAGCGAAAATGAGGAGCTGCGGCGAGGCAAGCCCGCGCCAGAGAGGCGGAGACACTGGGAGGAGCGAAACCTGAGAACGAGGAGACAGAGGCGCCGAATGGGGGGAGGGAAGGCGGGAAAGCCGGGGAAAGTACAGGAAGGAGCTGCCCAGGAAGTCTGCGGGGAAAAGAGGCGGGGGCCGCTGAGACGCGGGGGAGCCAGAGGCGGGGCCTAACCGGGCGTGGGGAGGAGCCAACAAAGGGGAAGCGGCCCCTGAAGTACAGCTGCCGGGGTTCTTTCCCACCGCGCGGGAGGTGCGAGGTTACCAAGGCTGGACGTAAAGATGCCGGCGGGCGAGTGGCGAGCTAAGCGCGGCGAGCCTGGCTTCGCCTGCCCGCCTCCCCCACTCACTTGCAGACTGTCGTGCGCCGACACACACGCAATGAGGTCGTCAAAGCTGGTGGTCCCCACAGTAACAAACACACACTTCATCGCGCGGGTTCCGAAATCCCGAATCATAGGGCCCGGATGTGACGTACCGAAGCCGAGGCGGCTGTCGCGGCGCTCGGCAGGAGGAGGTAGTCAGCGGGGTCTCCGGAGGCGAGGGTGGTGGTGGGGGGGGATCGGATTGTGTCGCAGGAAGTGGGGTGGGGCCAAGGACCATTGACGACCAAGCGCCTTTGGAATCCCTTTACGTGAAAGAGTTCACGGGACTCTCACAATGAGGAGGTGGGGAATCGACATATATTTTTCAAAAGTAGCGGTTAAAAAAATAATGAAACCTCACACGCTAGCCTAGCTTTGTGTCTGGATCATTGTTTGGGTACCACACGTCTACTTAATGACACAGGGATTCTTTATTTGCTACCGTGTTTTGCCAAGGCATATACAAATGAGCACGGTTTCGTTTCGAATCTGTTGAGGGCCTATGAAATAAAGTGCCTTTTTAAAATCAGTATGAGCTCTTCGAACTGTGGTTCTCAAGAAGCCAGAGCTCTGGGGTCTCTAGAAGCTGCTGCGAGACAATTATCTCCATTAGCAAACTGTAAAGTAGGGGCGTTAAGGCCTGAAACCTACATCTATAATGCATGGAACCCATCCATTGAACCATTTATAATGTAAAATTATGATAAATTTAAGTTATAATGAAATGTAAAATTAACATTAGCATAAGTGAATACCACTGATACCTTACACTTAAGCAGTCAAGAACAGGAGAAGTGATTTCTCAAAACTCCCCTTCTTTCTACTACCACTATTAAGATCATTGCTCGCTCTATCTAGCTCTAAAGTTTTGTGTTTCCTACTTAAAAAAAATCTCACTTTAGCTCATATTTATGCTTTGCCCTGTCTGGTTATATACAGAAGGGAAGCTGTGAGAATAAATTCTTTTAAAGAAGAAAAGATTTGGAGTTGAATTAGGCCTAGATCTTAGGCTGAGAAAACCTCTTTTTCCTTTAACTCTTGTAACCTTGGGTAACTTTTTCAGGAGTGATATGCTGCTATCCCTCTCTTATACCAAATTTCACAAATGATACAGTGAAACTACAGTTTCATAATAAATGTTGAAAGATCATGGTTAAATAATAAAACGTAAGTGTAGTCTTATTTTCTGCCCAGTAAGAGAAGTAAACTACATTGAAATATAAAGACAAAAATATTCCAAAATACTAAATTCAGAAAGACCTTTACCTTTTGTTGTGTCAGATTTTCTTCTATGTCTGGAAGATATTAAAGGAGCACTGTTACTGACTAGCTCATAGAATAAGCCCATGTATAGATTAAAAGCTCCCAGAAAATAAGAAAATCGAAATTTACTACTTTAAATGTGGTAGACTTTAATAAAATATCTTGCAGAAACTGATTCAGAAATGTTTTAAGAATTCGAGATTACATAATGTAAAATTTTGGCAATTCTTTTCTACATTTTGTCACTTAAGTATAATACAAGCACGAATTTTATTTACTTGGGTGTGTATTATACAGGCTTACTGATCAAATAAGTTAATATTCAAAAAATGTTTATGGTTATGAAAAATGTAAATTTGTTTTCAACAACATTAAACCAGTATTCTGACAAACTAGTTTAACAGCAACTGTGCTTGAAGTATGCCAGCTTGAAGATAATTTCCAAGATCTTTACGCTTATTTTCAAATGCTATGGAGAAGCTATATCTTGGAGATGTGTAATGAATGCATTCATTTTTGCCACTTTAGAAGGTTATAAAAACGATGTGTGGCTATATAAAGGTTTTGTCATGTGTAGTCTTAAGTTTTGCTAGTCCGTTAACATGCTTGTATATGCCAGACAGTTCTCAATCATCCACCTTGCACCTTTTGCTTTAAATTAGAAGTTAGCCACTTTGGTTAAAAGTTATAATTAATATGGGTGGTTCAGGCTCTTCAAGGAATAACAGTGACAGAGAATAACAACAGTTTAGTGCTTTTGTTTCTCAAGGAAAAAGAATAGTTTTTTTCCTAAAGCAGCTTTTTGGTTTCCAGACCCCTTTTTACTCTTAAAAATTATTGAGAACATCAAAGAGTTTCTGTTTATGTGGATGATAATGTGAGTTACAACTATTGATATTTACCATATCTGATTAAAAATGAGAAAATTTAAAAATATTTGATTCATTGGAAAGTAGCAATGATGAACACATTGCATGTTAACATAAATAACCTTTTTTTTTTTACCAAAAAAAACTAAATTTTCATGAAAATAGCATTGTTTTGATGCAGGACAGGGCAAATTCCCCCAAGTGGGGGGAGCTTTAGCTCTGCACTGAGAAAAGGGTTCTTTGCTGAGCATGAGAAAGATTTCAAGCACACGCCAAAGTTAGAGTCAAAAGGAAAGTTTATTACAGAAGGGAAAAAGCACAGACAAAAAGACAATAATATAGGGGGAAAAAAGCCTTCGGGGGAATCCAGTTTATACATCATTCTTTAGTTTCCGTGAATTACGTTTTAAAGACTTTGTTTACCCATTTTCTTTTGATGATATGGGCATATAGTGAGGAAGGATAAGACCAGCAAGAAAGGTAGGAATATGTAGCGTGAAAGGCCTGCTGGCAATTCCTATCCTCTAATCCATAGGTTCCCCACGGTTTTAGCCATAGGGAATGAATGATTTTATTTTGTGTAGGGCTCCACTTAAAGACTCTGTTTTCCTGTTTTCCCTTCACGGGGTGGGGAAATGGGTTGTTAGCTATCCCAGCAGAAATCTTCCTTTGTTCTGCAGGTTTCCTCCTGGGCTGGCTGCAGGGCTGATCAGCACTTTGCAGTCTCTGAATGCAGATTGATTTAACATTTTAGTTCTCTTGCCTCCACCCTACATCAGTTTCATATTTTTCCAAATCTCTTTTACTATGTGGCCTAACAGAAGCAAGCTGGATCCTTTTATCTGCTTTTGCATTTCATTCATTTCGTTATCATATATCAAGTACCCTCTAGAAAACTCCACTGTATACTCAAAAGAGGATGAGTCAAAATGACATAACATCATAGTATTATGAAAATCATTTTGACCTCACAGATCACCTAAAAGAATATGAGGGAGCATTAAAAAAAGTACTCAGAAAATGAATTTTATTTGCTTTGATTTGTAATACCTGAGTCTGAAAAGAAGCTATGTAGTTAGTGGTACCTACTGTGTTAGCATAGATTTAGAACACATCCGTCATTACAGAAAGTCCTTTTAGACGTGGTCTAGAGGACTAGTGTCCCTGCCCCGCCCCCTCCTTGTAATCCCATCTTATCAATCAATAAATAATTATACTTAGTATATTAAAATATTTACAGTATTCCCTCAGTTTAAATGGTCTTTCTTCCTTTAGTAATTAATGCCTCCACCTACAATATGAAGGGTTATTCTTTACCTTATGTGTAATATACCTAGCTAGCAGAGATTGTCTTACAAATGTCGACCAAAGAACTGTCCAAACCTGTAGAGAATTTTAATGAGTTTATCTGAGCCAAACTGACAATTTCCGAGAAGCAAAATCTCAACAGATTAAGAAAATGATCCAGAGAGTGGCAGTTTTGCAGTTTATTTAATACATTAAAATCAAAGGAGTAGGTGTAAGGGAAATTACATGAAATCCATTAGTGGTATATTAAAGGGATGGGAGAGAGCAAAGTAGAGGAAATCTCTGGGATTGGATAAAAAGTAAATCTGAGGGACACATACTTCTTTTATACTGGTGGGTACAAGAGAGTTAATAATTAACATTTACAGCACAGGGGGATGGTATGTGGGGAACAAGATAACCATGAGGGGCTCTGTGCTCTCCTGCTCCGGTGCTATGGGTTGTGCCCTGAGGGGTCCGGAAAAAAGGGATTACTCTGACATTCCAAGAGTATGTTATTTTAGATGCAAAAAGACAATAGATTCACTTAAAGTGGAGATTGACTTTTGTCAAGAAAGCTACAGGCTCAGGATGTGATTATCTGCCAGGACCTGCTTTTAGTTAGGAATTTTTATGTTCAGACTGTTCTATGTAGTTAATTTCAGTCTCCGAGTTTGTAGGGCCCGCCATGCAGGCCTCCCCTGAACTCGTCAGTTTTAATATGTGCCCCATTTTTCATCCACACAAGAATAATTTTCTATGATTTAAGTTGTCTTTATTATGTCCTTGGTTATTTAAGGGGAAAAAAATCATAGAACATAGGCTCTTCGCGTACAGTAGTATTACCTTCTGTGTGTCTTTTCAAATGCTTTATTTGTACTTTGATTAAATAGGTATGGAAGTATTGTTTCTCAGTCACTCAGGATCCTATCTAGTTAAGTGCGTAGATCTCCTCTGACAACTTAATCATGCCTTCCCAAAATCAGTTCCTAAATTTAGAACAAATAAAATTCTCAAATTGTAATTTATACCTAAAACTAAAACTTTAAGACATAAAACTACAATTTCTCAGAAAGCCTCTAGAATCACAAAGATTTGCTCTGTCACTTGATAAAAAGAGACATTGGATATAGTTAGGTTTGTTTAATGTGTTACTATTGTAAATTTGATTGTGAAGTTGTCAAATCAGTAGGGATACTCAGCCTTCCCTAAATTAAGTTTGTTTTGGTAAAATATTATTAATATAAACATTTCAAAAATTGTATGCTGCTTTGTGAGAAGTCCCTAGTGGTTTGTCAATACCCTTCCTGTTCATAATTCTGTTTTAGCTTCAGGAGTAACCTTCATCAAAACTCTTACGAAGTTATACAGGCATACCTCATTTTATTGCACTTCACAGGTGTTGCATTTTTTTACAAATGGAAGGTAAGACCCCCTACCAGCAAGAAGATTACAGCCATTAAATTTCTTAATGTTTTGGTTTTACTCTAAAGCTTACCTGAAGGTTCTACTATAACTACAGACCAGAGTTTGTATCTTCAACAAAGAATAACAATCTCGGAGCCTTATAGAAAAGGACTGTCCCAAGTACTTCACACGATTATCACTTCAGAGAATAGACTTTGGGGTTCAGGCATCTGAGTTGATATTACTTAGATAACTTTCAGACAGTACCACTGGACTGAGGCAAGATTTCCAAAGCTCTTTTTAAACTAATGAAAGGTACAGACCAATATAGAATCAGACAGCCAGGAAGGATGTGCTACACAATGCCTAGCCTTCCATAAGATACACAGTAGTCCTTCCTTTTTATTCCTTTCAAAATCTTTACAATTTTTTATGACATATGAGACCCAGGTTTACTGATGTGCATTTTTGAAGAAATATCATACATACTTGCCCAGAAAAATAAACATGGAACCATTGCTGAGAAGTTAAAGGAAATATGGAAAATAAAGTTATCCTTAAGAGTGTTTTCATACTGACTTTATATAACAAGATCTATTTTATTTTTAAATAATTCAGAAAGAAATTGTAATAAATGTATGCCATATTAATTTATTCATATTCTTTATATATATATATATATATTTTTTTTTTGATTCTGTTCTTGTTATTTCCTCTCCCTCATCAGTATGGTTAATTAATCTTTCAAGATTCAGCAGAGGTGTCATTTCCTGCAGGAAGCCTTTGTCCGACCCATGTAAGGTGTGCCCACTATGTGCAAATACTACTCGTTGCCTACCCCTGTTATACTTCTTGATGTTTAAATTACCTATATACTTTCTCTTCTTCTGGACTGTGAAATCCTAAAAGGTAGAGACCATGTCTAAATGATCTGTGAATTCTTAGCATTTAGAGCTATCCCTGGAACCTAGACAATACTCCATAAATGTTTCTTGAACTAAAAATAAGATATGATGCTAAGCCCTGTGGGGAATACAAAGATAAATAAAATATGATTCCATTTTTATCCCAAAACAGATTATTTGTTTTGTTCACAGGTTGATCAATGGTTTCTGGACTTTTAGAATTAAGAAACCATGAAACCCATTCTTTTTATTTTATGGACAGGAAACAGAGGTTCAAATAGACTGTGATTTTTCCCAAGATTACAATAGCAGAGCTAATAATAATGGGAGAGCTAAGGATTGAAACCAACCCTCCAGATGCCTGTCAAGTGCTCTCCTATACTGTGCTGACCTATTTTTTAATGGTGAGCCTATAGTAGGGACATCTGCATTATGATATAAAGCAATAACTGAGGGAGGAACAAACTTTCCTCTACCCTCAAGGTTCTTCTGGCTGGTCTAATAATCAAATAGAAATGAGACCGATTATCAAGAGAAAATAACCAAATTTAATGCATATGTATAGAAACCTCGCATGCATGAGAGTCAAAGACCCCACAGGCAGGACAGGTTCAGAGATAGAAAAGGGAATTGAGGTATGTTAGACATCCTGAACTAGGGATGAGGTAATGCACCATAGGGACTTCAAAGGGTCATTGCAGAGTGATAAGAACAGGTAATTAGTAAATAGAACTTTGCCCTGCTCTATAGATAGTAGGTAGAGGGAGGTGCTGAGGTTAATTCAAAGTAATTTGCCATATCACTGAGGCACATCTTGGGGTGGATTGTTCTGAACCCCTACAACAGCAATATAATTAAAGGATGATAAACCGGAATTGTTTCTTCTTGATCTTTTAAACACAGCACATTATAGAACCCTTTATCCTAACTATTATATTTAGATTTATTTCCTTAATTTTTCGTTATTCATCAAAAGTGTCTTTTATCAAAGCTGAGAAATTGCACCATTATAAAACATTTGTTTTTAATCCTTGCTTTGTGAATCCATTATATTTTTGAAAAGTTGCCAAAACTTTATTCTTCCTTTTCTCCTCCCTCTCCCAAATATTATTGATGGTAATTGTCTTTTAGGGACACAAAAATAATAATTTTTTTTTTAGCTACACTGGTCAAATCTTGTTATTAAAATTATACTATAATAGAGTCAATTTTTGTACACCCATAAAGAAAATGGTTTAATTTTAAAGAGTAACAAGAAATATGCCATCTCAACGTATGGCACTTGAACATAAGGATTATTTTGAGCAGAAGGCAATTGAGAAAAAGCAGAAAAAAGAAAAACTCTCTGCCGTCTTATTTGCCTAAAGGTATTTTAAAAAGTGTACCCCTTCCCTCTGTACCAAGAAGGACTGAGTTAACCACCAGAGACAACTCTAGACCCTTTTCAGCCTGGAGTCCCATCAGAGAAATCTACATAGCAAACTTTACTTAATTAGTCCTTTCAGTTCATTAGTTCTCGCATATATTTACCTTCTAACAATTTGTCAATTCTCTAAAAATTTATTTTTCTTTTGTTAAGATGCTATATAAACTCAGGTTCTAATCACTCTTTCAGTTACTCAACGTTAAGTACTCTCATGTGTGTGCATGATGCACATGTTAATAAACTTCTGTTTTGTTTTTCTCTTGTTAATCTGGCTTTTTTCAGCTTAATTTGCAAGGCCCTAGCTGGAGAACCTAGAATGGTAGAGGGACAAAAATACTTTTTCCTCTTCTACAGTTTATTAATTGATGTTTTTATTTCAAAGGTGTTTTAAAAAATCAGACTATGCTGCTTAGTTTCTTCAAAATCCTTAGTGAGTAAAATAAAGGACTTTGTTTACCCAAGAGTGTTGTGAGAGTCTAGAACAAGTCACATCAAGATGTGCCTCTGTGGTTTGCAGTTTGTTTTAAGCTAAAGGCAACTTTAGCTTCAGGCTCAAGAGAAACTTCTGTCCCTCCCCCTTTGACTACCTAGAAGAATTTGAATTGGAGGCTTTGCCTATATGAGTTTATCAGGGATGATTTCTTTTGACCTTATCTATAAGTCAGGGCAAACTTCTATTTACTAAAGATCTGCTCTTATGCTGCAATGACCCTTTGAATTCCCCAAGGCACCTTACCTCATTCCTAGCTCAGGATGTCTTATATATACATACCCATGTTCTCTTTCTATCTCTGAACCTCCCATACATGTGGGGTCTGAGTCTCTCATGTATGTGGGGTTCCTATACATACGTATGTATTAAATTTAGTTATTTTATCTTGCTACATCTTGAGGGTCGAGGAAAATTTGATCTTCCCACACAATGTGCAAGAGAGGTGATATAATCACCATTCAAAAAGATAAGGAAAAAAATATGAAAGAAAAGATGAAGCGGAAACAATGAGTTCAAATAAATCAGATCAAAGTTGTAGGCTTAGTTTAAAAACTGTACAATTATAAAATTGGGGTTTTAATGGACTGCAATGAATGAGAGTTGGCAGTACCACTTCCTGAGTTACCACAGGCAGGGGAAAAACACTCCTCATGTGTCAAGTACCGTGGTAGACAAATTACATGTTTGACCTTTTTTCATCAGGCTTAAATTGTAAGATTTTTACAAATCCTACCTGTACATGAAATTCCTGCTTATAAATACTTCACTACAAATCATATTAAAGCTATAATATTACTGAAATAATTAAAATGAACCTTCGTGATTTTTGTTTCACATTCCTTCCCAGATCACAAAGACAAAGATCAAAAACCATGAAATGCTTTAATTAAATCTAATTGCATATTGAACATGTCAACTAAATGAAGCATTTAATTCTATTATTAGTGACTATATGACTAAGTTATACATCTCATTACCAAATATTTTGGGAAGAAGAGACTATACTGAGTAAAATATTGCTTAGAATCCATTTTATAATAGAGGGCTAGTGCATAGATGAGATAAAAGGTATTAAAACTTGGATGTTTTTAAAGAACTCAAGTTTTGGAAAAGGTCTGAATTGTATTACCTTGTTTTTATTTAATCCTCTTTATCTGATTTTTGCTAACATATAGCAAAAGCTATAGACTATAACATGCCACTGGTTATAAATGTCAGAGACATGGATAATCATTTAAAAACAACTCATTCAGCCTGTTCGCATCTCCCGCTGCCACACCAAGAGGAGCTGTCGCCATGTCCGCACATCTGCAATGGTTGGACGGAACTGCTCCAGCTTCCTGATCAAGAGGAACAAGCAGACCTATAGCACGGAACCCAATAACCTGACGGCTTGCAACACCTTCCACTACACTGGGCTGATTCACCGCAAGATGGTGGGTGTGGAGCCGAGCCGATGGCAAAGGCATGGTGCTCGTCATGAAGCGGAAAGCCAGCCAGCAAAAGCCTGCCACCTCTCATGTGCAGACTGCCAGCAACAAGAACACCCCGGCCCCCCTCAGCAGCATGGGGAACATGATCCGCAAGAACAAATAACACCTGGATTCCTGCCAGTCTCCTACCTGCAGAGCTAACGCTTATCCCAAGGCGCAGCCAGAAGCCCAGCGACAGTGATGAGGAAGTTGCGGGCCCTCGCCTCCCCCCACCCAAAGTCTCCTGAACTGCCCCTCCCCAAAGCAATAAAGGTGTCAGTTGACCTTCCTAAAAAAAAAAAAATCATTCAAAAATATTTATTGAGTACTTACTGTGTGCAAGTCCCTCTGCTGTACACAGGTGCACTAGATGGCTTAGAAAACACACGAACACATATGCCAATATGTTTTTACAAATTACGGTAAAGTACAACATAACAGCAATGCAGAGAGAATAACAGGAGGGGTGGGGTTATGTGAAGTCCTACTTTAAATTCAACGGTCAGAGAAAGCTTGTTTGCAAAAGTAACAATTATGCTGAGGCTTGAAAAATAAGGAGCCAACCAGGAGAAGACTGAGGAGATAGCTTTCCAAAAAAAGCAAATGGATTTGTGGGCAGGTCATCAGGGCAGGTGCTTTGCTTGTTTGAACATAGAAATGAAAAAAGACAGTGTATGTAAAACATGATAAGCAAAGAAACTGGTGGCATGCACTGAGATTAGACAGTTCAACAAGCCTACAGATCACGGTAAGGACTTTTATTTGTATTCCTCGAGAATTAAGTGGTGAATGTGCCAACATACATAAGAGGATTTTTACCTGTCTTAAAAATTGCTATTTCTAGATTAGAACGTGCACACAACACATCTCAGAAGAATTAAACTGAGCACAAAAATTTATTCATAGAAATAACTCGTTTTTAAACTAAACTTTTAATTTTATTAGATTAATACCATGTACATAGATTTAAAAAATAAAATAGTACGGTAAAAAACAGGACTTTCCTAGCCCATCCCTTTCCATTCTTGATTCTCCCTCCTGAAGCGAAATAACTATAAACAATTTTAGCTGTTCTCTGTTTCTATGTAATGTGCTTATGTTGCTATTTCTTGATTTTTCAGCTTTTTAGAAATCTATTGACTTTCTATTATGAAAAGTGGTAGTTTGGCTCTTTTAATGCACCCATAAACACACACTTGCCCTCCTCTCAAAAATTTTGGTAAAAATCAATATTTAGTGGTTACATTTCTATGACTTTGTGAATATTATTCAGTTTAACCTTGTATCGAATAGGTTATTACATCACCTTTCCTATAAAAATTTTGTTTTGCCACATTTTAATTTTTATTTGCTTACAATTTTTTTTAATGATTCTATCACTCGTCTCCAAACAGGTCTTTTTGAGAAATCTATACATCTTCTCTGTATGTTCAAATACATCAGGTTATCTATAACTTTCATTGTTTTTAATTAAAGATGTCTGTGATGGGGATTTTTGTCCTTCTAACATATCCCCTAACCCTTATCCTGAAAATTCTTTTTGCCTTTCTCTTGTGTTGGATCCCATTTTCTGTGTTTCCCTCACTTTTGCTTTAACTTCTTCATTTTGGTGGACGAATATCCTCCAATAACTTCCTGAGAAGATGGTAAATTTTTTTAGATCTTGCATGTCTGAAAATACCTTCTTCTAATCTCTCTTCTGATTGTTAGTTCAACTGATTGATATAGAATTCTAGGTTGGTGTATTAGTTTCTTATTGTTGCTGTGGCAGATTACCCTAAACTTAGTGGCTCAAAACAATATAAATTCATTCCCTTTCAGTCAGGAATCTGAATTCAGTTTCAATGGGCTTAAGTCAAGGTATTGGCAAAGCTGGTTCTTTCTAGACTCTCTAGGAGACATTCCTTTTCCTTGCCTTTTCCAGTTTCTGCAGGCCACCTGCATTCCTCAGTTCATACCTCCTTCCTGTATCTTCAATGCATATCTCTCCAACCTCTGCTTCAGTTTTCACATCCGCTTTTCCTTACTTTGATCTTCCTGTCTCCCTGTTACAAGAACCCTTTTGATTACTTTGGACCCACCCAGAAAATCCAGGAAAATCACCCCATCTCAAGATTCCTAACTTAATCAGATCTGCAAAATCCCTCTTTTAAAGTAACATATTCACAGGAATTATGACTAGGACATTTTTGAGGGGAGGTATTATTAATCTTACCACAGTTGGAAATGATTTTCCCTAAAAATTTGTCTTCTTGATTCTAAGGATAGAGTTTAGAAGTTTGTTCCTAATATTATTTGTGATTTTTTTTTTATATATATATGACCTCTTTCTTCTCTCTGGAAGTTTTAGAAATCTTCTCTTTATTCCATCTTCTGAAGTGTCACTATGATGTTCATTGCTGAGAATCATTTTCTCATTCACTATTCTGGATATTAGGCAGATCTTTTCAATCTCTGTACTCATATCCTACAATGCTAGGAATTTTCTTTTTAATATTTCTTTAGTAATTTTCCTCCCTTCTGATTTTTTTTGTCCTCTATTTCTGGAATTTCTTTTGGTCTAATTTGGTCCTCCAGTACTTGAATTTTCTCACCTTTTCTCTGTTTTCCATTTCTTTTTGTTCTACTCTCTAGGAGAGCCTCTCAATTAAAAATTTTTATTCTATTGATTTTTTTAGATTTCTACTACATATAATATTCTTAATTTCTAAGAGATCTTCCTCATTCCTAGAAAATTCCATTTTTATAGCATACAGCTCTTGTGTTTTGAATGTAGTATCTTCTCATATCTCTGAAGATATTATAGGTTTTTCTTTGTTCCTTTTGTTTGATTTTTCTTGCTGTTGTTTCGATCTCTTTCATTTTAGAAAGTTCCTTCTATCTAGGGATTTGGCCAGCCAAAAATATTTAAGAGCAAGGCACAAAAAAATTCTGTCTACATTGTTGGGATTTGTGTATTGTTGCACTTCACTGGGGAGTAACTGGGCAGAAGTTCAATCTTTTCAGTGGGAGAACTCCAAATATCAGTGTAGAACTTTACACTAGTGCTGGTCAGCTAGAATTCCCCAATCTCCAGCTCAGCTGGAAATATCTTAGAAACCAAGTAGCAGAAAGGTGGCTGAAGGGGGTCTTACTATTTAGTACATATAGACTCAACCTATGCCAGTTGTTTCCAATACTAGAGTTTCTTTTCTAGAAAGATATTTTAATTACTCCAGAAAATAAAACTTGACACTTTCATTGGAACGGATAAGGGGCTTTTGAGATTTAATTTTTTCTTATATGTACTTTCAATCAATCCTCCTCTTTTAGCTCTCCCTTCATTCTGTACCTCAGAGATAGCCAGTAACTTTAAGAACTAAACCCATCACCCTCAGCCTTAGCTTTCAGCTTTTTCCAATTTAAGTTAGCTTAACACTCATCTCATCTGTTGCTTTCCAACTTCCAAAATATTGTCAACTTCACCCGTCTGCTGTTGTATCCTCTCCTGTTCTCTTTGTCCTTTCCATATATGCCTTTAAAAAAATTCCTTTAGTGAAGGAATTAAAAATTCATTTTAGTGAAGCTTCATGAGGCAGTAGAGATAAATGCATGTGTCTCATCTGCCTCGTTTAACTGGAAGTCTTATAAGCAGGCAGGCACTGTCTATATTGAGAAATAATATAGTCCAAAGGTAATAACATTACGGGTGGAAAATTAAGAGGCCACTTTGCAATAAAAAAGAGAATCCGTTTCAGAGAAATATGAGATGAATAATTCTATATGTAAGCCATACATATGATTATTCACTGCGCTGTGAAAAAGCAAAAGGTCTGTTGCTATAGAAAACTGAATTATATCAACTTTCAAATACTTAAAATTTGATAAATACTTTAGGTTGCTACATAAACATAAGATATATGGGCTAGTCTAGTGTTTTTTGGATTCAGAATGCATTTTTGTGAAAATTGCCTGTAGGTATTAATTGTCTTTATTGAGGAGCCTGAAGAAGCATGCCATTTAGTCACTAGTTGGAAAGGCTCTTGTCTGCTGTTGTATCCTGGAGAGATGGAGCAGGGAGTTCAATGTTGTAGATTTCGTGCAATGGGTGAATTCAAGATACTGGGTTTTTAAAAATGATTCAGACAGGCCTTACGTATTATAAAAAGACTCTGCATGGTCCTCCTCTATCCCAACCTTGACCACACACCCTGTGTATATGTAAATTTAGGAAAAAGAGGTCAAAGTAAAGGCAAAGAAGCGTGGGTGCACACCACAATAGTAAGTACTGACATTTATTAACCTTTACCGAGTGATTACTATGTGCTGGTAACTATGCTAAACAATTTTCATGAATTTCATAGTAAGTGGTTAGTGATTATTTGACAAATGAATTTAAACAGTAAAAAGGAAGGGCAAATGGGTAAGGAGGAGAGGGGGGAAGAATGCCACTAAAGATTTATAATGTTCTCATTCCTTTTCCCTCTCCCATCCCTAACCTCAAGCACTGCTCTATATTTATATTTGTGGCATAATTTTGAACACTATCCCTGCCTTTTGCTCTTCTTTCAGTATGTTCTTGTTAAATAGTTCATCTTAGATACTTGAATTTGAAGGTTAATGATTTGGAACTTTAAGGAAGAGCTTTGATTTAAATAGTTCACATTTTGTAAAATATATCAGTAATTGTTTTGTAAAAGAAGACATAGAAAAAAGAAGAAAGAGAAAACCGTCAAGACATCACTGTTACTTTTAAAACTGTTTTTAAAAGCACTATGGCTAATCTTTTCAAGTGATCAAAGTTTTAAAAAAACTCCTAGATAATAGCAGCTTGTGCTGATTTAACACACATTCAGTCAAACAAATTACCAAGACTGCATAGGTCTAGAACATGTATGAAATTTAGAATTAAAGGAAATAATCTAGAGAGGAAATGAGAATTTAAACAATTAATTATCCCTTCCTCAATTTTCTCTCAAAAATTGTATTTAATACTACAGATTATTTAAGATAGAAAATTTTGCATAGTTTTTATTATAAAAGAGCAAGGTAGATTTTTGATAGGCATTATGGAAGAGGGAATATAAAAATGTTTAAAATGCTATTCGTTTTATTAAGAAGCTCGTAATCCAGTGTTGAAGATAAGACATATACAAAATAACTACTATACTCTATATGGTATTATGTGACAATTGCCACATGAATGACAAAATATTTTGATTTTTCTATTTTACCAATTGCGATATAAATAGAATGAATGATGTAATTAACATTCCAAATATGTGCGTTTCTTTGTATACTATTCATACATGCTAACCTTTGACAACAGCTGCAAAACATCATTAAAACCAGTTAAGGTATAGCAAGTCTAGAAAAAGAGCTGCCAGCTATGGTGAGAGAGAAGAGGAGGCATCTGAAAAAGTAAAAAGGAAAGGGCCTGCAGAAATGACCGACTCAGCCGGTTAAAACTGCTCTCTCTCCCCATGCTGCTCAGTGCTCTCCAGCTAACATGTTTTCCCATAGCTATCTCCCCCACCTCAAGGACTCCCCAGCTCACATCTGTTGATTCATAGCTTGCTATCCAACTAATGTTCTTATCTCTGTAGCTGTGTAGGAATAACAATACTGTGTAAAACTGCTTATTATGTTACAATTAGAGCTCAGCCTTTGATTAGGAATACACTGAGAAGGTGCTGGCATCGATAAGTGCAACTTTCTGCTTATAGCCTAGGAGTCCCGTCTCTCTGTTCAAGAATCCTATAATGGTACTGATAACACCAAGGTTGCGGGTTCTACAAAACAAACGACCTGTAAGACCAGTGGTCTGGAAATTCCTTCCCCCTCACAGCCCCCACCCGAAGCTCCCCATCCCATCCTGAGTCATGAAGCACACGTGAAAACTCAAGACAAATGAATCACGTGACCCTTGCATGGACACTGCAATGATATATAAGCTGTAAGAAATCTAACCAAGGGGAGATCGTGCTTTGGGTTTGTTGAAAGCCCCACGCTCTCCGCCAGCATTAAATTCTTCTTCCTCTGACAAAGTTGCCTGAGCATCCAATTTCCTCCATCAGGTGTCGCTTCCTGCAACAATGGCACACTAGGGGAAAAAAAATTACTGGTTTCAAAGAGATATATGTGTATATGTTTCTTTTAATGCAATATATAACTTATTGATTATTTACTAGATTCCACTTAGCCCAATGCATTAGATATACATTTCATTTAATTTTTACAATAATCCTATTAGGTCAGTACTATTTGTATCCCCATTTTACAGATGAAGAAATTGAGGTTCACAGAAACTAAGTAATTTGTCCAATGGTACATAGCTGGTAAATAATGGAGTCAGGAGTTGAACCCAGGCTGTTTAACCACTAGTCTATACTCTTAACCATTTGGCTCTGCTGTCCCTTTTGTGTAATATACTAGTGGAGATGTCTAGGATATATTTAGATAACTGAGTTTGGAGTTCAAAAGAAAGGGTTAGGCTAAAGATATAAATTTGTAGTTATCAGCATATATTATATATCCTCAGATATAAGGAGACCTCAATAAGAAGATACTAAAGTTTTTCTTGTTAACTGGATTATAAAATCCTTTAGGGATATAAATCAGTCAAATATCTACTAATGGCATTTAAAATTTCAATTTAGTAAAATAATAAACTATATTATATAAATATATTAATTTAGCTGTATTGCATTTCCCCCTCATATTTCATGAAATAATCTTAATTCTTTACATGCATTTTCAGCATCATCACCAGAGTCTATACTTCTCATCCATTTTCCAGAGCTCTTCTGGAAACTTCGTTTTTTTAAAAATTTTTAAATTTATTTTTTTTATGGTGACATTGGTTAATGAAATCCAATAAGTTTCATCTGTACACTTTAACGTAAGGCATATATATATTTACACTGTGTATTCACCTCCCATAGTTACATTTCTTTCTGTCACCACATGTTTGACCCCCTTTAACCTGTCTACCTCCTCCCTTCCCCCACTTCCTATCCTCTGGTAACCACTAGTCTATATGGAAACTCCTACAAACAAAACTATTTGCACCATCTTGCTGTCAAGGGAATGTATTCCCAAGTCATAAATACCTATTCACATAACATCACATTTGCAGTTGGTCATATCTAGAGATGTGTTGTGATAAATTTGTGGTGATGTTTTATTGTATACTATATATATATATATATATATATATATATATATATATATATATATATATATAATATTATATTTGCTTCGTTACTTTTTAAAAATTAATTTTAGTTTCAAGTGCCGCGGGTATTGGAACCCTTAGCATAGTTCATGGCGATCCCCAATTGCTCCTCCTCCCATAAACCTATCCACCTAGCCAACATGTAATGCTAACTGCGTTCCCTATATCTCCATCCCCGTATCAGCTGCTAATATGCATGTAGCCCTTCCCCCATTCTCCAGCTTCCCCTGAACCCCCACCCTCTGTCTGACACCAAATTGTCCACTGTATTTGTGAGTCTGTTTTTGATTAGTTTGTTCTTTTTATTCCTTAGATTCCGCATATAAGTGAAATCGTATAGTGTTTATCTTTCTCTGTCTGACTTAAATACCTTCTAGGTCCATCAAAACAATATCTTTTTCCATCCCCTTCCTTATTATACGCAGGGGTCTTATTTCTTATCCTTTCAGCCACTTTTATCTTTTCGTTGGAACACTTAATTCTTTTCCATTTAAGGTACTTATTGATAGGAATGTAGTTATTACCATTCTTTATTCCTGTTTTTGATACATGGTTTTTCTTCTTAAAGAAGTCCCTCTAACATTTCCTGTAATACTGGCTTGGTGGTGATAAATTCCTTTAGCTTATTTTTTATCTGGGAAGCTCTTTATCTGTCCTTCCACTCTAAATGATAGCTTTGCTGGAAAAAGTATCCTTGGTTGTACATCCTAGGTCTTCATCCTGTCGAATATTTTTTGCCAAGCCCTTCTGTCCTGCATAGTTTCTTTAGATAAATCAGCTGCCAGTCTTATGGGTATTTCCTTATAAGTAACTAACTGGTTTTCTTTTGCTGCTTGTAATATTCTTTCCTTGCATTTAAACTTTGGCACTTTAATTATGGTGTGTCTTGGTGTGGACCTCTTTGGATCCCTGATTTTTGCAATTCTCTGAGCTTCCTGGAGTTTTATGTCCATTTCCTTCACCAAGTAAGGGAAGTTTTCCATCATTATTTCTTCAAACAGCTGTCCAACATCTTGATTTTCTTCAGTTACGCCAATCAAACGGATATTTGGACCCTTAATAGTGTCCCGTATGCTCCTTAAATTATTTTTATAGTGTTGGCATCTTATCTCTTGCCATTCTGATTGTGTGTCCTTGGTTTTCCCGTCCTTTAGATAGGGCATTTGATCCTCTTCTTTATTCACTTTGTTTATTCCTTAGTTTATTCCATTTACTATACTTCTCATCTCAGATAATGTGTTCTTCATTTCAGACTGGTTCCCTTTTATAATTTCCACTTCTATTTTTACATTTTTTATCTCTTTGTTGAAATTCTCACTGAATTCATCTACCCTTCCCAAAAGTTCATTGAGCATCTTTATAGCCAGTGTTCTGAACTCTGCATCTGTTAGATTACTTGACTCCATTACATCTGGATATCTGTTCTGTTCTGCTTCTTTGTATCCCCATTTTGGCTGCCTTTCCATGTATGTTTCTATGTACTAAGCAAAGCTTCTAAGTCTCCCGGTCTTACTAGTGTGGATTTGTGGAGTAGGTGTCCAGTGGCACAGTCTTGAGAGGGGTTCAGCTGCAGGCCAAATTTAGCCCCAGCCTGTGCCCCTCCAGGGCCACCTGTTAAGATTCAGCAAGCAATCCACAGATGCTGTGCTTATCGTTGCCTCAAAAGGCCACACCAGAAACCAAGGCCAGCTGCCTCCAGCGTGAGTCCAGTTGCTGCTCAGCCAGGAGCTTCTGACTTGCTGAGGATACACCTGGATGTGGCTTGGGTGGAGCCACGAGTTGGGGGAAGCAGGATTTCAGAGAATCCTCTGGGCGGAGCGACCTCTGTTATCCAGTTTGATGATGTCACAGCTATGGCGGTGCTGTATCTGCACAATGGTAGTGGGGAGAGCTCAACAGGGAACAATGGATACCACTGGCACTTCTGTACAGGGTAAGTCTTGCTTCAGCTCTCATTCTGACAATGTCTCCCTATAAGTCCCTGGTGCCGCCTGCGCACAGCACATCGGATACTGGTGCTCAGAGCAAGCAGGTCCATCACCGCAAAAATCTGCTTGCAGACCCGGCCCCTTTAAGAGGCTTCTGCCACTGCTGCTACCGCAGCCTCCGTCTTACTTAGCCAGTCGGGACCAGGTCACCCCACATCCTCGCCCCATCCTACCTTCTGCCTTTGCAGGGTGATTTCTTAGATTTCTCCCTAGTTGTATGGCTTGTTCATCTAGATCCCAGGCGATTTTTCCTTGCTGCTGCTCCTCATTTCCATCACAACTTTGATTTGGTCGCCAGAGGGACGAACAGAGCCTCTATCATCTATGCCATTTTTTTTTCTCCGCTGTTCATTTACTTTTAAACTAATTTTGATGTAGATTATTTCATGCAAATGTGGTAGTGTTAATTGAAACCTTCAAAGTGAAAAAGTAGATAGAGCTCCTGTTTAAAAAAAAAAAGGCATAAATCAACGTGACCATGATACGAAGGCAGCAAAGTACACTTTTCTAAAAGAAACTTTTCATATTTAACTGAGATGCGTTTAAAATCTGATATTGGGTAGGTGCTTTCATCCCTACAACAACCCAGTGCCCTCCCTATAGGGTCATCCCCTCCAGTTATTATTTTACAGCTGAGGAATGAGTCTCAGAAAACTAATTTATGAAGAAGAAATAACTTAAAAACAGCTGATAGGATTTTAATCCAGATCCAACTCCAAAGTCCATGTTGTTTTTTGCCTGCTCTCCTTTATGATCAACAAGTAATATACTTGAGAAATGTCTAGCTAATGACCATGAGGTAGAGTTCAGATAACTGGTCTATGTGAAAAATGGAGTAACTGGGTGTTTATAGCACATTTTTCATTGACTGCCATGGCTTGTAAGGGATAGATATCATATTTCAACATATGGGAGATAACTTTTGGAGAGTTTCATTATGGAAAAGAAGGAGAGAAGAGAAAAACTAAAAAAGGTAGGTGGTGATATCTGAATCAACACTCATTTTGTATTAGAGTAAGTTAGAGATGGAGCCATTTATAGTTCTGGCACGTATCTGACCCTGAATCCCCATGGAAAGGCTGTTAGAAAAAGGCATACATGGCACTAGAAGTCATTTTAATATTTAAAACAAAGCCTATGTGATGTCTTAGGTCTTGCTTTTAGATATTTGTTTCTTATGAAGGAATCCAAGAGATAATTATTAGAAATTGAATTATTTTTTTATAAATACATAAATGTGACAGATAAAGTCTAGATAAATTATGTTTGCATGATGGTCCTTTTACATCCCCCCAATAGCAGATGAAAAAATACCTGTAATTTTCTCCTTTTGAGTTTTTTTTTTTGAGAGTTCTCTAGAATTCTTGGTACAAAAATGTTTATGTTTGAAAATTAGAATTGAATTAAAATAAAATATATATTCAGTGATATTAGAGAGGTTCCCTTGAGGTTCTAAAATTCTCCCAGGGGATTATTTATTACATTGGTCCCCCAAAGTCCCCAGGCAGGACAGAGTAACAAGTATTGAATCATGAGTACAGAATGAAAAGTGGTTGGTGGCCTCTAAATGGTTCTTCACAGAACTAACCCTTGGAGCCCAGTCTTCTTTTTTTTCCCCCAGCTTTATTGAAATATAATAGACAATTAGTTGCTCATGTTTGCATTGTACAATTCAGTGAGTTTTTTCAATTATAGTTGGCATGCAATAATATATTAGTTTCAGTTGTACTAGATTTTTTAATATTAATGTAACAAAACTTTGGCAAGAACTTAATAAATTTTAAAAAGTCAACATTTATTACTTTTTGAGACTTCTCTCTTTTTCTTTATTAAAAATAATTTTTATTTTTCAATTACACTTGACATTCAATATTAAATTAGTTTCAGAAATACAACATAGTGATTAGATATTTATATAACTAACGAAGTGATCACCCTGATAAATCTAGTACCTATCTGACACCATACGTAGTCATTACAATATTATTTACTATATTCCTTATGCTGTACTTTACATCTCAATGATAATTTTGTAACTACAAATTTGTACTTAATTTCTTCTCCTTTTTCACCCATTCCCCAACTTTCTCCCATCTGGCAACCATCAAAATATTCTCTGTATCTATGAGTCTGTTTCTGTTTTTGTTTGTTTATTTTTGATTTTTAGATTCCTCATGTAAGTAAAATCAAATGGTCTTTGTCTTTCTCTGTCCGACTTATTTCACTTAGTATAATACCATCTAGGTTCAGCCATATAGTTACAGATGGCAGGATTTCATTCTTTTTCATAGCTGAGTAATATTCCATTGTATATATGTACCACTTCTTCTTTATCTGTTCATCTATTGATAGACACCCAGGTTGCCTCCACATCTTGGCTATTGTAAATAATGCTGCAGTGAACATATGGATGAATATGTCTTTTTGAATTAGTGTTTTGGGTTTCTCTGGATAACTACCCAGAAGTGGAATTACTGGGTCCTTCTTTGTCTCTTATTATACTCTTTGTTTTAAAGTCTATATTTTATGGTATAAGTTTTGCTACTGAGCTTTGTTTTTCATTTCCATTTTCAAAAAATATCTTTTTCTATCCTTTTACTTTCAGTCCGTGCGTGTCTTTCGATCTGAAGTGAGTCTCCTATAGGCAGCATATGTATGCGTTCTGTTTTCTTATCCACTCAGCCACCCTGTGTCTTTTGATTGGAGCATTTAACCATTTACATTTAAAGTGATTATTGATAGGTTCATAATTATTGCCTTTTATTATTCATATTTATGTGTTTTCTTTCTTGCCCTTCTTCCTAAAGAAGTCCCTTCAACACTCTTGTCATACTGGTTTGGTGGTGATGAACTCCTTTAGCTTCTTGTCTGGAAAGCTCTGTATTTGTCCTTGGATACTAAATGATAGTTTTGCTGGGTAGAGTAATGTTGGTTGTAGGTCCTTGCTTTTCATTACTTTGAATATTTCCTGCCAATCCCTTCTGGCCTGCATGTTTTCTGTTGGGAAATCAGCTGACGGTATTACGGGAGCTCCCTTGTAGGTAACTAACTACTTTTCCCTTGCTGCTTTTGAGAGTCTCTTTGTCTTTAACTTTTGGCATTTTAATGATGTGTCTTGGTGTGGGCCTCTTTGGGTTCATCTTAATTGGGACTCTCTGAGCTCCCTAGGATTGTATGTCTATTTCCTTCACCAGGTTAGAGAAGTTTTCCGTCATTATTTCTTCAAATAGGTTTTCAATTCCTTGGTCTCTCTCTTCTCCTTCTGGTGCCCCTATGTTGCAAATATTGGTACACTTGCTGTTGTCCCAGAGGCTCCTTAAATTATCCTTATTCTTTTAGATTCCTTTTTCTTGTTGCTGTTCTATTTGGGTGTTTTCTGCTACTTTATCTTCTAAATTGCTGAGTTGATCTTCTGTTTCATCTAATCTACTGTTGATTCTCTGTAATGTATTTTTCATTTCAGTTATTGTATTATTAATTTGACTGGTTCTTTTTTTTGTGTGTTTTTTAATCTACTTCTATATTTCCTATCTCTTTGTTGAAGTTCTCACTGAGCTCATTGAGCATCCTTATAACCAGAGTTTTGAACTGTGTATTTGGTAGATTGTCTCCATTTTGTTTAGTTCTTTTTCTGGAGCTTTGTTCTGTTCTTTCATTTGGGACATGTTTCTTTGTCTGCCCATTTTGGTTGCCTTCTTGTGTTTGTTTCTATGTATTAGGTATAGCTGCTATGTCTCCCAGTCTTAGAAGAGTAGCCTTATATAGTTGGTTTCCTGTGGGGCCCAGTGGTGCAGTATCTCTGTCTCCTGAACCAGATGCTCCAGGTGTATCCCCTGTGTGGGTTGTGTGTGCCTTTCTGTAGTTGAGCCTTGGTTGCTGTTTGCATGTCAATGGGAGGGGTTGACCCTCAGGGTGATTGGTTATGAGGACTGGCTGTGACTACAGTGGAGCTGTTGTGCTGGGGTTGACCTTTCAGAGCAGGATTCATTTTAGTGGGGCTCTGGTGCCTGTGCAGTCTGCCTTTTGGGTGTGTCATTTGTGGAGATGGTTGGGTGGTGATCTGAAGCTGGCCACTGGGTTTGTTTGAGAGGAGCTCTGGTGCAGGCCAAGATCAACTTCTGCCTGTGCCCTACTCAGGGCCACTTGCTATAAGCTACAAAGTGATCTGCAGATGGTTGCCACTTGTGCTGAGCCTGGAGGTGCCTGGGAGAGGCTAAGCTGCAAACTGAGGCCAGCTGCCAATACTGCTGGGCTTGGGGCTGCTTAGCAAGAGGTACATGGCACACCAAGACCATATGTTGCTTTTTTAGGGTTCGTGAACTTTTAAGGGATTTTAGGAAAGTCCACAGCATGAGCCAAGACAAGCCATTTGTATGGAAAAGCCACTGGAAGCAGCATGGGTGGGCCCACAGTTGGGTGGGGTAAGGTTGCAGAGAATCATGAGGGCAAGAACACCAGTGTTAGCCAGATTGATGGAGACTCAGATATGGTGGTCACCTGCATCTGCATTCTGGGTGAGGGGAGGGCTCATCAAAGGAACAATGGCTTCTGCCAGCACCTCTGTTTGGAAGAAAACTACCCCTCCAGTCCTCTTCCTGATGTCCCTCCCCATATGTCCCTGGTCCCTTTGAGCTGCTATCCCAGCACTGGAGCTCAGAGCAAGTGAGTCCATCAGCGAGTAAGTCTGTGTGTGGGCTCTTTAAGAGGATTGCCTGTTACTCCAGCAGCCCTCTGCTTTACTCAGCCACAATCTCCACCAGTTTTCACAGAAGTTATAGGGACTTCTCTTCTTGACACTGGAACCCTGGGCTGGGGAGCCTGATGTGGGGCTAGGACCCCTCATGCCTCAGGAAGGACCTCTGCAGTCAAGATATCCCTCCTGATTTTTAACAGATACACGTGAGTGTTGGGCCAGCCCATTCTACATTGCCTCTCCTCCTAGCAGTCTTGACATGGCTTCTTCTGTATATCTTTAGTTATATCCCCTAGGTCCTTAATTCAGGGGTTCCCTGGCCTCTGTAGGGTTTGTGTGGGAAATCTCTTTTTTTATTCTTGGTTAGTTTAGCTAAAAGTTGTAAATTTTCTTTATATTTTCAAAAAACCGACTCTCAGTTTGATTTTTTTATATTGCCTTTCTAGTCTCTATTTCATTTATTTCTACTCATCTTTACTAGTTCTTTCCTTCTGCTAACTTCAGGCTTAGTTCTTTTTAAAATTCTTTAAGGTATAAAGTTAGGTTATTTATTTGAATTTTTTTCTTAATGTAGGCATTTATTAGTATAAACTTCCCTCTCAGAACTACTTTTGTTTCATCTCATAAGTTTTGGTATAGTGTTTTTTTTTTTATTTGTCTCAAGATACATTCTGATTTTTCTTTTGATTTCTTCTTTGACTTATTGGTTGTTCATGATGTGTTGTTTAATTTCCACATTACTGTGAAGTTTTTATTTTTCTCCAGTTATTGATTTCTGGTTTTATACCTTTGTGGTCAGACAAGACACTTGATATGATTCCAATCTTTTTTAATTTGTTAAGGCTTGCTTTGTGGCCCAACATATGATCTATTCTGGAGAATGTTCTGTGAGCATTTGAGAAGAATGTGCTGTTGGATGGAATGTTCTATATTTGTTTATTAGGTCCATTCATTTGCTCTATAGTGTTATTCAGGTCCACTGTTTCCTTATTAATTTTCTATCTGAATGATCTCTTCAATGTTGAAAGTGATGTATTTAAGTCCACTACTATTATTGTATTGTTATTTCTGAACTAACTCCTTTATTACTATATAATGACTGTATCGTAGCTGCTTTTGACTGAAAGTCTATTTTATCTGATGTAAGTATAGCAATTCCTGCTCTCATTTGGTTATCGTTTTCATGGAATATCTTATTCCTTCCCACATTTATTACCTTTTAAATTAGAAGCTTTAGTATGCTTCCTTCCTATTATTTTTTCCTCACATTCAATTACAAAAACCAGGCACTCACTCAGTGCAAATCATAACATGGACACAATAAATGTTAATATAAATTACATGTTTTCTAAAAGTGGCAGCATATGCCAACCTAGAAAAGGATTGCTCTGCTTATACCTATAAATGTTAATTTTTAGTTAGAGAAATATCCACCAGATGGCAACCTCATCTGTATGTAAAACATGAAGTACAATCCTCTGCCATACATTACAGGTACCTTAAGCCAGATACTCCCTGATTAATGGCTGATTTCCATAATTATCCCAGTAAATGCATACTAAGTAGTCACTTGGTAGTGATTGTTGGAAGATGGGGAATGTGCAGAGTTGGAATGTATTTAGCATCAAGTGCGAAATATTTTTAGTAACATTTATTTTTAAATTAATATTGAAAACAAAAAAGTATCTATTTCCATGTTGTCCTCTAAATATATTTCTTATTTGAAACTAAAAGGAATCACATTCATTTCTCCAGTGTATGAAGTTGCAGACAGTATTATTTTTTCATGAATCGCAAGTTATTCTAGTTGAATTCCTTGTACCTAATGATAATCTTGTAGCTAGTTAGTTTATTGCTTAAAATACAAACTGTCTTATCTTCTACCTGATAGTATGAAGAGATTACTACTGGGGATATTTAACATGTCTTTTATTGTTTTCTGTTTATAAATGACCTGCCCTGAGGTACCAATTAGGTGGAAGATATTGCATATACTAGCAAATACTGTTGTGTTTTTCCATACAAATAAATCTGTGGTCAAGGCGAAAGTCATTGATGGATTGGTTACATGAGCTGCAAATTTCTGAAAATATGTGTGAGTAAATATTCCAAAAAAAAAATGGATTTGTTGAAATTTTTATTCCCAAATAGCTAGGGTTTTGATTGTATCTGACATTTCATTAATAAACGCATTTCTAAAGTGGCATGTTTCACCAACATTAAAGTACAGCTGTGTAAGACATCTGTTTGAATTAAATTACTGTAATACCTCACAGATTGTCTTTTTCTTATGACTGTAATTGACTTTATTTTGCATCCATATATTTTCTAAAATTCATATTTGAAAAATATGCTTTTTTTCTCAGTCTCTGGGTATTTTAAATATTTGTTGATGCATATTTTACATATCATATAATTCACCAATGATTTTTAGTAAATTTAAGTCTCCTACGTATTTTTAAAATGTTATAGCTGTACCTAGATGCTGTTCTTCATTATATGACAAGTACTCTGCATTTTGGCAGCTCATCTATCTTTGGTTTCTCACATGCCTGCTTATAGATATTGTTTATAAAAATAAAAGTCAGAAAATATGTCTCTCGTGTGTCTGAAATTTTGTTAGTGTCAGTATCTCAGGGCTCCACTTTCTAGATTGTGGAGACATACTCACATCACATTACAGAGTTGGAGTTTTGGCTTTATTGTCATATAATACTAGCAAATCTAACCTTCAGTACTATCCAGACCATTGGAACTAGTGACTATTATTTTAATTGAATACATGTGCAGTACTGACATTACATTAAAGCATTTTACAATACATAAAAGACTGTTCTTGCTCTTGAAGGATTTACAAAGTAATTGAAAAATTGTTCTAGATATAAAGAGCACTTCAGAATGATCATTAGACTCCATATTCTTTTATTTGTTTGTTTGTTTGTTTATTTATGGTGACATTGGTTAACGAAATCCAGTAAGTTTCAGGTGTACAATTCAACAGTAAGATATATATATATATATATATATATAAGAGCAGCATATATATATATATATATATATATATTGCATTGTATGTTCACCGCCCATAGTTGGATTTCTTTCTGTCACCACATATTTGACCCCTTTTACCTCGTTTACCTCCCCTCTCCCCGCCTATCCTCTGGTAACCACTAGTCCATTATCCACGTCCATGAGTCTCTGTTTGTTTGTCCTGTTTGTTTGTTGCTTTTAGGTTAATATCCCACATACAAGTGATATCATGTAGTTTTCAACTTTTTCTGCCTGACTTATTTCGCCTTAGCATGATTATCTCAAGGTCCATCTGCACACCTAGATTTTTAACCAAATCTCATTCTTTTTTTTTGTTCCATCCTAGTTTTGACTCTTGACTCCCCAAAAGGTCATCGGTGTTAAAGGATAATTTTTAAAAGGTGAAAATGTGATTTATACAAATGTAAAATAAACACATGTCAAAAGTTTTATTTAACTTACTCATTAGTGATTGAACAAGTAAGATGTTAATAGTGGTTCAAAGGAGAATCCAAAGAACAGGCCACATATATAGATAATCAAATTAATTTCCTAATAGATGCAAAACTGATTAGTACTCACAGGGAAATAAAATGTAATTTGTGGAATCATCTCTTCTGCAATCAGTTGCATCCCCAATGAGAAAAAAAAAAGAATAATCTGCATCTTTATGAATAAAAATAGTTTGCATTATCAATTTTCTATAACCTACATAAATGTAAAATAGACCAAAGAGAATGAAAAAGCATAGCTCTTAATCTAATCAGATAACCCTTAAAAGTCTGGTAGACAGCATCTAAATGTCTACTGGACAACAACTAGTCCTAGGAAATAAGTCTGTCTTAGCTGCACCTTTACGTTGAATTCTCTAAAGCTGTAATATCTAAGCATTGCCTTAGGAATCTGTAGAAAGTGCAAATTCCTGTGTCCCACCTCTGATTTCTATATATTGATTCACTAAGCAGGAGTTTAAGGATTTCTAACAAGCACCCAAGGTGTGAAATTTAAGCATGCAACATTTTAGAAGGTCTGTCCTAATAACTGAAAATATCTCGACCAAATATATCTAGGTAAGACATTCAGAAAATAAACTCATTTTTAAAAATCTCACTTAATACCCTTTAAAACACTGGGGAAATTTGTAATGTGGTTGTTATCTTGGAGATAAAATGTTTTTAAAAATCAACACTTACTATATTAATATTAACATGTTTTTGAAATACTAAAGAAGCTATGGCTACTTCTGGTTTGGAATGCTTACCTATTTAATACTGTATTCAAGACACAAAAGCATCTAGCTTATGGACCTGCTAAAGCAAGAAACCAAATTCATCACTTCATCTTAAGAGGCCAAAGAAAATGTGTATTTTTGGTAATGTCAATGAAAGAAAATGTACTTTTTTTTTGGTAATATGAAAGTCGGTGTACATACATTTTACTAAAGTTGTTCCCTCTGAGAGTAATGCCCCTTTCCTTTTCTCTGCTTGGTAATTCTTTGACCCTCTTAAAAGTCACCTCCTGTGACTTCCTTCTTCTACTTTCATTATCCTTTTTTGTTTCATCATAATCACTTCTTTCTTTGTTTTCCCATAGCACTTTGTATTTTTCCTCATTGTATGTTTTATATGGTAACTAATTTGTTATATGTTTGTCTTTCCTGCTAGACTGTAAACTTCTCCAGAGTAGAAATCATGGTGTAATTATTTTTGTGATCTCAGTCTCTAATTTATTATTTCATTCAGAAGACGTGGCTATGATTTGGTATCTAAAAAGCATCTCTATCTACAGCACACCAAACCAGTTTTGTGAATATAACCCAGGACTTTATCAGCACTTTCTCCTAACAATAATAAACTAAAGATATATGCATTTTAATAATTTCTGTTGACTGGATAAGTAACTGCTAGAAACATTGTTAAACTTCCTTGAAAACTGATAAAATCTAAGAGATAATTAAATTCCTATTTTTTTGATTTGTAAGGTACTAATGAAGAAAGAAAAACAAATGGCCCATATAACAACTACCTAGGATAAAAGGATGATTGGGTGAATCTTTTTTTTCTTAATCCCAATAAGTTAATGTTCAACAATATGGCATTCCTGTCAGCTTAAATTTTCTCAAGGCTGCTTCGTTTGATACCGCTGTGTAATATTAGTATTCATAAATTAGGCAATATTTTTGTTGCTAGAAAACATAGTTACCTTCTGCACCAATCAATTTTGAAAAAAAAAAATCTAACATTAAATTTTATGTGTGAGCATGTGTTCTACACACATTTCAAGATGAATAAAATCTTAATAAATACTATATAAAACATTATGATTATGACTAATATGTGTCAAGGACGTATGAGTCTATATTGCCATGATGTGACTCTAATTTACTGCTGTATTATGCTATGGAAGAGATCAGCCAGGAAATGGGCCAGGGCCTTTTAAAAATTTCAGTGTTTAGCCAGTTCTATTAGCTTCAAGTGCTTTGCTCATTCCCTTTGTGAACATACATCAGCTTAGCATAATAGGTCCAGTTTTCAAAAGGCCGTATTTGATTTATTTTGGAAATTCAGCTTTCAGCCTGAAAAAAATAATGTGCTTGTATTTAAATAGCCAGATTCCCCACACGAAACTGGTAGGTGGAATTATGGAATCAGAAAAGATTTCTCTTAGAGACTAATTACTGAAGCACATTTTACGTAATGGATTGTGAAAAAATTAACATTTTCTTCCCATTATCCTGATGATAGGATGTAAGTGTACAGAATCTTAGGGGACCAAATATTCTGATTTCTTAAAAGCCTGACTTAGAGAAGGTAATGCATTCATTACTTCACAAATGTGACTTCACTTCATGTATATATGATTCGAAATTAAAAAACGGAAGCAGGCAGTTTTTAAATGTATCAAGCAAGGAAGTAGCAAAATACTTGTCACTAAACAGATAGTCAGCATTGAAAAAATTAGCTCATGACATGTACAGAAATCCTATGCTATGATCAAATAATATCATGGCTCAAACTGAACTCACCTTCATTTAAAAAATTCTTTGGCATTTAAAAGATAGTGTTAAAGGATAATTTTTTAAAGGTTAAATCATGATTGTCATTCAAATGTATAACGAACATGTGTCAAAGGTTTTATTTAACTCATTAACTAATGAAAGAACTAGAAAGATGTCATTGGTTCGAGGCAAATCCAAAGAGCAGAAAGAATTTATGAATGAATTTACAAATAGATTCAAAACTGGCTTTTTGCATGGAGAGAGAGGGGAAATCAATGGTCTCTCCACTGGACAGAATTCATTTGCATACGGAAAAATTATTTGCAGTGCTTTCAGTTGTGTACAACTTAGAACTGTAAAATAATTAAAAGATAATGAAAAGTGAACTTAACCCTGGGTAAACTCAACAGAATACCTACTATTACTTTTTTGTCCATTTTGATCCTTCATAATTTTTTCTGACCATAGAATTTGTAAATGTAAGGAATGGTTAATTTCATGAAGGTGATTTAAAGTTTCCCTTCTTCAAAAATAGTTCTTATATATTGCTATTATAATTTATAGCTTTATTGTTAATTTCGTGGTTAATTTACAGAACATGCTCCAGTTCTTATGAGTAAATGGAAAGATAACTAAGAGAGCTGCTTATAATTCTTTAAAGAAGAACCCTTCTGTGGTAGGTGGAATTCTAAGATGGTCCCCAAGATTCCCACCCTCTGGTGTATATATTCTGTGTAATTACCTCCCCTTGATTGTGGGTGGGCTCTGTGAATATGATTGCAAAGGGATCTTGCAGATGTTGCTTTTGAGTTAATCAAAATGGAGATTGTTCTGGGTAGGTCTAATCTAATCAGGTTAATCCTTAAAGGAGATAAGAAGCAGCAGCAGACATGCTCTTGCTGGTCTTAAAGTCAGACAACCACCATGAGTTCAACAGTTGCAAGAAAATAAAGTTTTCCAATACCACATGATCTTGGAAGAGCACTTAGAGTCTCAAGTGAGAGCTTAGGCCTAACCAACACATTGATTTCAGCCTAATGAGATGAGAATGAGAGAAACCAGCTAATCTGTGCCCAGATTTCTGACTCATGGAAATAAATGGGTTTTTTTTTTTAAGCTGCTAAGTCTGTGGTATTTTGGTATACAGCAATAGAAAGCTAATACACTCCCCCACTTTCTCTAAGAAGAGAAATAAATAAATAAATGGCTATAGCTAAATAAATAAATAAATAAATAAATAAATAAATAAGCAAACAAACAAACAAGGCAAAAACTCACAGGAATAATTTGAAGTCTTGGTTAGGATAACTTCATGTTTTGAATAACGGTTGACCCTCCTCCAATCAAATATAGATAATAACAATCTCTCGAGAAATATGTGTGCTATTCTTCTTGTTTTTGTTTTTGTCTTTATGATAATAAAAGGAATATATGTTCATTTTAGAAAATTTGGAAACCACAGAAAGGCACAACATAAACATTTTAGAAGATTTCATATCAGTTTTGTTTCTATGCATATTTTTCATATATCATTATCATCCTTGCCCACCTTTGATCCCTAGTTCCTAGAATAGGACCTGGTACATAGTAGATGCTAAAATAATATTTACTATGCATAAGATAAGATGAATAGATAAACAAATTTAGTTTTTGTTATTATTTAAGGATGGTTTATAGTGCTAATTCTTATGACTGTCTCTACATCAAACATGGTTAATATAATTCCTAAAGAAGTAGTAAGAAATGAACTGTAGAGTACACTATGTGCTGAAGAATACCTAAGAACAACATACACAAGCCTGTGGCTCCAGCTTCCTGCTCATTGTGATCTCTTTTCCTTACTTTTCTGATAACCAGACTTTTATCTGCTATATCTTTTAAAAATGCTTCAATGAGATATAACTCACATATTATACAAATCACCCATTTGAAGTTACAATTCAGTGGCTTTTGGCATATTCAGAGTTGTGCAACCATCAGCATAATTTCTGTTACAGTTTTAATTTAAAAAATGGATTTTATTTACTGTTAAAGTGATTAGGCTCCCAGTATCCTTGTGAATCCACTATTTTGACTGGAAACTGCTGATTTAACTGAAAACTTTAGCCTTTTCTATAGCATTAGTATGTCCAATATAAGTGAAAGCATTTTCCTTAAAATGTATATGGTTCTTACAGTAGAATATTATTAAGCAATAAAAAGAAATGAAATGCTAATACTTGCTACAATATGGAAAATATCATGCTAAGTGAAGGAAGCCAGCCACAAAAGACCATGCATATAATTCCATTCATCCATTTATTTGAAATGTCCAGATAGGCAAATCCAAAAACACAGAAAATAGATTAGTCATTGTCAGAAACTGGAGAGGGATGAATGAGGAATGACTGCTATTGGGGACAAGGTTTTTTCTGAGGGTGATGAAAATATTTTAAAATTAGATTATGATAATGATTAGATGATTGTATACTGAATGTATTAAGAAAGACTGAATTATATAATTTAAATGAGTGAATTTTATGTTAATGTGTATATATACGTAATATCTCATTACAGCTGTTAAAAATATATATGGGTGGGCAGCAATTTCATTATGTCTAATTGAATACAATGAAAACTAACGATCTTAAAAGAATTTTTTTTACATTAATCAAATCACAAAAAAGCTTTTTTTTTGTTTTTGACACTCTTTTTTTTACTTTATTATTGTAAATACATTTTAATGCATTCAATATTATATTATGTGGGGCAAGAAAGATTTTTGTTATAAAACTCAAAAAAATCTTAATATGGCAGTTATTCCCAAATAGCTAGGGTTTTGATTGTATCTGACATTTCATTAATAAACGCATTTCTAAAGTGGCATGTTTCACCAACATTAAAGTACAGCTGTGTAAGATATCTGTTTGAATTAAATTACTGTAATACCTCACAGATTGTCTTTTTCATATGACTGTAATTGACTTTATTTTGCATCCGTATATTTTCTAAAATTCATATTTGAAAAATATGCTTTTTTTCTCAGTCTCTGGGTATTTTAAATATTTGTTGATGCATATTTTACATATCATATAATTCACCAAGCTAATAAAAGTTTAAATGCACAGAAAAAGTTTGACTGTTGTTGAACACTAGTTATATTGTATAGTCATGTACAATGCCACAAAAAATGCATTTAAATATATATGAAAATGACTGTTTTTCATTATAATTAGAATATTCCAAAGTCGCTTTTTTGATTATTTGAATATTCTCTATAAATACCATTCTTCAAAGACTGCCTACCTTTTTAAACAGCAAATTTAAATATTATACAATAAAATTTTCCCCAACATCTTGTATCAAATTGTCTACAAATGTCTAGTTTTATATTGGCTTCTCATGTAAGTTGCTTTTAAATATGGAATTTATATTGACTTCTCATTCTATGAGTCCCTTAATTGCTCTGAAGTTGATTGAAAATAAAACTGTTTAGAAAATAAATTGCATTAGGAAATAATTAAACAGAAGCAAAAAGTAAATTTACATGAAGATTGGACCTTCTCCTATTTTTAGAGATAGAAAGTAGCTCCTTCTCACTCAATCCTCTTATACTTGTTTATTTTTAATTTTTTTATATGAAAAAAATGTGATTACTGGTGAATTTCATCAAAAATTTGAGGAAGAAATAATATGAATTCAACAAAAACTCTTCCCAAAAATCAAGGGGAGGGACCTATTTCCAACTCATTCTATGAGACCAGCATTACTCTGATACCAAAACCAAAGACATTACAAAGAAAGGAAACTACTTACTAATATTCCTTTTAAACAAAACTCTGGCAAATTGAATCCAATAATAATATATGAAAAGGATAATGCATCACAACAAAGTTAGGCTTATCCCAAGAATATGGTGTTGATTTAACTTTCAAAAGCAATCAATGTAACTCATCATACTAACAAAATAATATAGACACAAACATATGATCTCAATAGATGCAGAAAAGTAATTTGACACAATTCAACATCCATTCCTCATTAAAACTCTCAGCAAAATGGGAAACTTTCTCAACAAAATAAATAGCAACTATGCAAAACTTACAGGTAGCATCATATTAATGGTGAATGCCTGAATGATTTCCTCTTAAGATCAAGAATAAGACAAGAATGCCCATTTTCACTAGTTCTGGTCAACATTGTATTGGAATTCCTGGCTACAACAATCAAACAGGAAAGAAAAATAAAAGGCATCCAAATTGGAAAGGAAAAGCTAAAACTATTTTCAGATGACATAATCCTATATGCAGGAAAATCCCCAGAATCCACAAAAAAGCTACTAGAAGGAATGTATCAGTTTATAAGATTGCAGGTTACAAGATAAATATACAAAAATCAGTTGTATTTTAATATATTGGCAATGAACAATCAAAAATAAAAAATATACAAAGTGATCAGTAGAACAGAATAAAGTCCCAAAATAAACCCCAAACTGATTTTTGACAAAAGTGCAAAAGCAATTTAGTAGAGAAAGAATTGTTTTTTTTTAAATAGATGATGCTACTGAAACAAGTGGTTATCCATATGCAAAAAACCCACAAACTTTCAATTTAATCTAAACCTCACACCATACAAAAAATTTAACTCAAAATGGACCATAGACCTAAATGTAAACCTAAAACTATAAAGCTTTTAGAAGAAAACACGGGAGACATTCTCAGTGACCTTTAGCTAAGGAACAGTCTCTTAAATACAACACCATAAGCACACCCCATTAAAAAAATTTTCATGGAAAATAAAACTTTTATTGTGTAAAAGACACAGTTATGAGACTGAGAAGACAAGCTATAATTTGAGAAAAATATTTACAAAGCATATTTCTCACAAAAGAATTGTATTCAGGATATAAAAAGAACACTCGAAACTTAATTATAAACAAATAACCCAATTTATAAAAAGCAAAATATTTGAGCAGACATTTCAGCAAAGAAAATACAAATAATACATGAAATGATGGTCAATATCATTAGTCATTAAGGATATAAAAAATGAAAACCACAATGAAATACCACTATGCACCTATTAATAAACCTGCTGGTGAGAATGAAAAATGGTACAGCCACTTTGGAAATCAGTTTGGCAGTTTCTTAAAAAGTTAAATGTACAGCTACCATATGATCCACTCATTCCATTTCTAGGTATTTATCTAAGAAAAAAAGAAAGCATATATCCATACAAAAATCTGTACGTGAATGTTTATAGCAACTTTATGTGTAGTAGCCAAAAAGTGGAAACAACCCAGATATACAGCAACAGGTGAATGGATAAACAAATTGGTGTATGCCCATACCATGGAATACTCATTAATAAAGAGGAATGAACTGTTGATAGAACAACATGGATGAATCTCAAAATAATTTAGCTGAGTGAAAGAAGCAAGCCCCCCAAAACATATACTCATGATTTCATTTATATAAATCTTAAGAAAATACAAACTAATCTATATTGATAGAAAGCAGATCAGTGATTGCTTGAGGAAAGGGAGAGTACAGAGGGGTAGGAGAGAGTGATTACCAAGGCATAAGAGAAACTTTGGGAGTGATGGATATGTTCACAATTCTTATTGTGGGGATGGTTTCACAGGTGTATACATATGTCGACACTTAAAAAACTGTGTACTTTAAAGACATACAGTTTATTTTCTGTCATTTTTGTTCAAAAAGGCTCTTTCTAAAAAGCTCATTGAGCAAAAAGGAAAAATTGTTTGATTATCTTCACCATCCTTATTGGCCTTTGCAGTAGTAAAAACCTTACTTTACTTACTTTTTTCCAAATTTTATTTATTTATTTTATTTTACTTTTTTATTTTATTTTTCTATTAAGTTTATTGAGGTAATATTGGTTAATACAATTATATAATTTTCAGGTGTACATTATAATTTGATATCTATATATTCTATTGTGTGTTTACCAACCAAAGTCCAGTTTCCTTCACCTACCATATATTTGATCCCCTTTACCAACTGCACCCTCACCCTATCCCCCTATATTTGACCCTTTTTACGCCCTCCCCCCACCTACCCCCTCTCCACCCACTCCCCCTCACCTCTGTAAATCAACCTAGTCCATTGTCCATGTCCATGAGTCTCTGTTTGTTTGTCCTGCTCATTTTTTGCTTTTAGGTTTATATCCCACATATAAGTGATATCATGTGATTTTCAACTTTTTCTGTCTGGCTTATTTCGCTTAGCATGATTATCTCGAAGTCCATCCATGTTGTCCCAAATGGCAGTATTTAATCTCTTCTTATGGCTGAGGAATATTACATTGTATATATGTATCACAGCTTCTTTAGCCAATCATCTATCATAGGACACTTCGGTTGCTTCCACGTCCTGGCCACTGTGAATAATGCTGCTATGAACCTCAGTGTGCAAATATCATTTCGGATATGAATTTTCAGATCTTTGGGGTAAATACTCACTAGAGGGATTGCTGGATCATGTGGTAGATCAATTCTTAGTTTTTTAAGGAACCTCCATACTGTTTCCATAGTGACTGTACCAATTTGCCGTCCCATCAGCAGTGTATGAGGGTTCCTTTTTCTCTGCATCCTCTCCAACATTTGTTATAACTTGTCCTGTTGACTATAGCTATACTAACAAGTGTGAGGTGATATCTCATTGTGGTTTTGATTTGCTAATAGCTAGCAATGTTGAGCATCTTTTCAAATATTTCTTGGCCATTTGTATGTCCTCTAGGGAAAAGTGTCTGTTCAGGTCGTCTGCCCATTTTTTGATTGAATCGTTTGTTTTTTTTTTTTGTTGTTGTTATTGAGTTGTATGAGTTCTTTGTATATTTTGGATATTAGGCGCTTATCAGAAGCTTTGCTTGCAAATATATATTCCCATTTGGATGGTTGTCTCTTTATCTTGATGATTTCTTTTGCTGAGCAGAATCTTTTTAGTTTCATGTAGTCCCATTTATTTATTTTTGCTCTAACTTGCCTTGCCTTTGAGGCCAAATTCATAAAATCCTCTTTAAGTCTAAGGTCCTTGAGTTTCATTCTTATGTTTTCTTCTATGCCTTTTATTGTTTCAGGTCTTATATTTAGGTTCTTAATCCATTTTGAGTTAATTTTGGTATGTGGTGATAGAAAACAGTCTAGTTTCATTCTTTTGCAGGTGGTTTTCCAGTTTTCCTAGCACCATTTCTTGAAGAGGCTTTCCTTTCTCCAATGTATGTTTTTGACTTTTTTGTCAACAATTATTTACCCATATAAATATGGGTTTACTTCTGGACTCTGGATTCTGTTCCACTGGTCCGTGTGTCTGTTTTGCTACAAACACCATGCCGTTTTGATTACTGTCGCTTTGTAGTATAATTGAAGTCAGGCAGAGTGATGCCTCCAGCCTCATTCTTTTTTCTCAGGATGGCTTTGGCAATTCGGGGTCTTTTGTGCTTTCATGCAAATCTAATGATTTTTTCTTCCATTTCTTTAAAAAATGCCGATAGGATATTGATGGGGATTGCCTTAAATCTGTATAATGCTTTAGGTAATATGGTCATTTTAACTTTGTTGATTCTACCAATCCAAGAACATGGAATATCTTTCCATTTCTTTGTATCTTCTTCGATTTCTTTTAATAGAGTCTCTTAGTTTTCATCATATAGGTCCTTCACATATTTAGTTAGATTTATTCCTAGGTATTTCATTCTTTTTGTTGCAACTGCAAAAGGAATTATTTTTTTTTCACTTCTTTTTCTGTCACTTTGTTATTAGAGTATAGGAACGCTACGGATTTTTGAGCGTTGATCTTGTATCCAGAAACTTTACTGTATATGCTTTTTGTTTCTATTAGTGTTCTTGTGGGGTCTTTAGGATTATCTGTATAGAGAATCATGTCATCTGCAAATAGTGACACTTTGACTTCTTCATTTCCTATTTGGATGCCTTTTTATATCTTTCTCTTCCCGATTGCACTTGCTAAGACCTCCAATGTTATATTGAATAACAGTGGCGATACTGAACAGCCTTGCCTTGTTCCTGATCTTAGAGGGAAGGTTTTTAGTTTTTCACCATTAAGTACAATGTTGGCTGAGGGTTTGTCATATATGGCCTTTATTATATTAAGATATTTTCCTTCTACACTGATTTTGTTGTGTTTTGATTACAAATGGGTGCTGTATCTAGTTGAAGGCTTTTTCTGCATCTATTGATATGATCATATGATTCTTATTTTTTAATTTGTCTATGTGGTGTATCACATGAATCAATTTGCATATGTTCAACCATCCCTGTGCCTCTAGAATGAAGCCCACTTGATCGTGGTGTTTAATCTTTTTAATATGTTGCTGTATTGGGTTCGCTAGTATCTTATTTAGGATTTTTGCATTTGTGCTCATGAGAGATATTTGTATGTAGTTTTCTTTTTCTGTGTTATCTTTACCAGGTTTTGGTATTAGGGTGATATTGGCCTCATAAAATGAGTTGGGAAGTATTGCCTCTTCTTTTATTTTTTGGAAGAGTTTGAGGAGACTAGGCATTAAATCTTCTTTGAATGTTTGATAGAATTCACTGGTGAAGCCATGTGTTCCTGGACTTTTACTTTTTGCTAGGTTTTTGATGATTGTTTCAATTTTCATACTGCTAATCAGTCTATTTAGGTTTTCTGGATCTTCTTGATTCAGTCTAGGAAGGTTGTATTTTTCTAAGTACTGGTCCATTTCTTCTAGGTTATTAGATTTGGTGTTATAAACTTTTTCATAGTATTCTTGTATGATCCTTTGTATTTCGGCAGTGCCTTTCATAATTTCCCCTCTTTCATTCTTGATTTTATATGTGTCCTTTCTCTTTATTCTTTAGTGAGTCTAGCCAGGGGTTTGTCAATTTTATTAACTTTCTCAAAGAACCAGCTCTTCGTTGTATTTATTTTTTCAAGTTTTTTGTTTGGTTTCAATTTCATTAATTTCTGCTCTAATTTTGATTATTTCTTTCCTTCTACTGATATTAGGCCTCATTTCTTCTTCCTTTTCTAGTTTTTTAAGATGAAACGTAAGGTTGTTTATTTGGGCTCGTTCTTGTTTTTGGAGGTAGGCCTGTAATGATATGAACTTTTCTCTTATGACTGCTTTTGCCGTGTCCCAAAAGTTTTGAAATGTTGTACTATCATTATCATTTGTTTCTATGTATCTCTTGATCTCTCCTTTTATTTCTTCTCTTGCCCAGTTATTCTTCAGTAGTATGTTTAATCTCCAAGTATTTGTGGTTCTTTCCGCTTTCTTTTTACAGTTGATCTTTAGTTTCAGAGCATTATAATCAGAGAATATGGTTGGCATGATTTCAACCCTCTATATTTGTTGAGGCTATCTCTGTGTCCCAGTATGCGGTCAATCCTTGACAGTGTTCCATGTGCACTAGAGAAGAAAGTATAAGCAGCTGTTTTGGGATGAAAGGCTATGCAAATGTCAATTATGTCCAGTTGGTCTAATGTATCATTTAAGGATGTTATTTCCTTATTGATTTTCTGTTTGGATGATCTGTCCTTTTCTGACAGTGGGATATTTAGGTCCCCTACTACAATAGTGTTTTGGTCTGTTTCTCTTTAGTTCTGTTAGTAATTGGATATATATATATATATAGTCATACCTTTTCTTCTGCAAGTGCCTTATCTCCATTCCCCTTTGCAAATTTGGATCTTTAAATCCTCTCCCTTCAGTAATTGTTATATAAAATTGTCCCTATGTATGCTGAACATTCATTACTATCTTGCTATAGCAATTCTTTCCTTATTATTTAAGCTTATAATGCCCTGTTCTTAGTAAGGGTTACACTTCTCTGCTTCTATCAGCCTGCTAGTCACCTTACTCCTAATTTTTTTTTTTTGTCATTTTGCTTTAGGGGAGCTGACACCCCTTTCAGTATTTCTTGTAGTGTAGGCCTCATAATTGAGAATTCTCTCAATTTTTGTATGTCTGGAAAGGTCTTAATTTCTATTTCATATCTAAAGGACAGCTTAGCTCGATACATTATTTTTGCCTGGTGGTTCCTAATTTTTAATAGTTTGAATATTTGATTCCACTCCTTTCTTGCTTTAAGGTTTGTACTGAGAAGTCCAATGACAATGTAATGGGTTTTTCTTTATAAAGTATCGTTTTATTCTCCCTGGCTGCTCTGAGAATTCTTTCTTTGTCAATTGGTTTTTGATAATTTTAATACAATGTGCTTTGGTGAACATCTTTTTTGAGTTGAGATAATCGAGTGTTCTGTTGACTTCTTGAATTCCAAGCTCCAGCTCCTTCCTTAGATTTGGGAAATTCTCGTCCACTATTTGTCTGGAAATGCTTTCTAGTCCCTGCTCCTTTTCCTCCTTTTTGAGAATGCCCATTATTCTTATGTTTCCTCTCCTGATGATATCAGCTAGTATTTCTCTTTCATTATTTTTCATTCTTCGGTTTCTCTCTTCTTCTTTCTGGTTTATTTCTAGATTTCTGTCTTCGATGTTACTGATCCTTTCCTCCATTTGGTCGACTCTATTTCCGAAGCTTGTTATTTCATTTTTCAGCTCTTGCAGTGTGTTCTTTATCTTCAGAAGGTCTTTTCGGTTCTTTTTTCAGGTTTCAATCTCTTTGCTGAAGAACTTATTCTGCTTATCTAGTTGTTTTTTCAATTCCTGAAATTGTTGATATGATTCATTTCGGATCTCATTTAGTTTTTTCTGAAGTACCATCCTGAATTCTCTGTCATTTAAGTCACATATTTCTATGTCTCTAAGCTTATTTTCTGGAGATTTTTCTCTTTCTGAGACACCTTGTCACCTTGGTTATTCATGGTGTTTAATGGACTATTTCTCTGCCTGGCATTAATGGAAATGTTCTGATTTTTTTTTTCCAGAAAGAAGAATTATTATATAATGGTCCCTAGCCTATTGCAAAGAAGGTGTTTTTCTTTTGGTTTTGATAAGGTGCCGTCTAAGCCTCTTGGATCTCTGCTTTATATAAAGTCTTTATAATCTCTCTCTCTCTTTTTTTTTTTTGCCTTATAGATGTTTAATCAAACTCGCTACCCTCAGTATGTCCAAAGAAGGGGGAAAAATCACTTTGGATTGTGATCAATGGATCATTTTAAAGTAAGATTGAGTGACATCAGAAATATGGCGGAGCGAGAGACGTTCTCGGATCTCTTCCTTTGAAACAATAAGCTGAACATCTAAAACTGCACATCAGAACGTCTGAGCATGGGATCTGTGCATAAGAGCTACCACAGGTCAGAACCTTGGGTGTCGGGTGGTAGACTGGTGGACTGGGAGAAATAAAGAAGCTGCCTTTCACAGCCATACCTTAAGGATCATGGTAAGCCATACCAATCCTGTACTGGCCACCTCTGGACTTCTACACAAGAAAATATAAACTCCAATTTGTTTGCGCCACTGAATCAATATGAATTATCTCATTGAGTTTTTACAATAGCCTTATGAGATAGGTACTGTAATTATTCTCATTTTGCAAATGAAAAAGCTAAGGTTCAGATATGGTAAACCATTTGCCCAAGATCACCCAGCTAGTAAGTGGCACAGTTGGACCGCAAGCTTAGATGCATTAGGTTCCAGACAGTATGTGCTTATAAGTGCATGTTACACTGCCTCCCTGATATCTCCTATGCTGTTTTCGGAGACATAAGTCACATGCTCTTCTTCATTAATAGTTTGCTTAGTATGTAGATGAAGGTGCCACTTCATCCATTTAGCAGTGAAAAAGAAATACATTGAGAATATAGAATGAAAAAGACTCTCAAGCAAGCAGGAAATAGCTGAGCTGAGACAAAGACATAAGTCCCCTCCCTCCATTCCACTGGATTCACCTGGAAATTCTGAGCAAATAGCAACTGCAACGAACTGCCTGTCACCAGGAATTTGTATTAAAATAAACCAAAGATACACTTTTTTCTTGAGGAATTGTATTCTTGCTGATGTAGTCTTTTCGAAGGTCTGTCATTTTCAGAAGGCACCTAGAGATATGGTAGATCAACACTTGAAATTCTGCACACAGCTTGTGATCTGATGAAGGCTGCTCTGGGTAAACTCTGAAGCCTTATTACTTCTTGCAAAGTTCAAGTGGCTTTCCTTTCTATGTTTTTGTGAGCTTCTCAAGATTCTAAAAATTAAAAATGGTTTATTGCAACACCAACCAATGGTGATTATTCCATAGACAATACTATTTCAGATGCCTTATAGATCAAGTCTTACAAAATGAGGTAAAGGTAACTTCAATTGCAGTTTAAGGAGCTTAATGAGGAATCAACAATGAGTACTTGAGCTTCAGCCACCTGCCACTTGGATAGCTGCAATTGGGGACAAAGGGGAAATAAAATGGAATAAGAAAAAGACTCCTATCTTCCCTCTACTGATTATCCTTAAATTTATCTGTTAACCTCTAAGTACACATATTTTACTCAAATATCTTTACCTTTCTCTTAATAGAGAATTGATTAGGCTCAATAATACTGAAAATAATAACAGCAAATACTTTTTTCTTGTTAATATTTTTAATTAATTTATTTATTTTTAATTGTTTAATGTCACCTTTTACCCCATCTACCTCCCCTTTTACCCTATCTACCTCCCCCTCCCCACTACCTTCTGGTAACCACTAGTCTATTGTCCATGTCCATGAGTGTCCGTTTGTTTGTCTAGTTCATTTGTTAGCAGCAAATACTTATATACACCAAATGCCATTTTATTTAATCCTCACAACTATTAATATCCTCATTTTACAAATGAAGAAACCAAACGACAAAGAGGTTCAGACTCTTAACCAGAATTACATGGATAATAACTGGCGGGGCTGTGATTATGATCTCAGGCAGTCTGGTTCAAATGTCCATGCTGTTAATCACAGTTCTAAGAGGACAATTTGGTCAGAAGAAATTCATGATGAAGAAAAAACAAAAAGAACATTTGGCAAAATAGTGATCTAAAGTCTGGAAAAGATTCAGACTGATAAAATGAAGTTCAGATGTAACTTAGCGCAAAAAGAGGGAACAAGATTACAGTCTCCTTGGGGAGAAAAAGAAACCTTAGACAAAGAGCAGACTAGGATCAAGGCACTGACTGAAAAATTTCAGTATGTGCTGTCTCTTAAACTGAACAAGATTGAACTTTTTATCTATTGTACCAATATGTAATTGTTTAAATGTTTTATAGCTATAGAATTTTACTTTTAATTATTATACCTATTACTCTTTTGGTAATATAAGAAATGTTTTTAAAGGAGAGGTATGCCCTTATAATAGTGTTAGAGCCATTGCAATTATTATTTGAATATTAACAGAGCAGTTTATATGATGTTACTGTCTACCTGCAGCCCCCTGGAAAAATTATTAAATCCCTCTATGACTTAATTTCTTTTTTTGTAAAGTGAAGGGTTATAATAGATTAATTATTTATATAATTTTCAGCTTAAGAACTTTGCTAAGAGCTCAATAGCAAGTCAATGAATACACACAGTGAAAAAACTCTTATAATGCAATTTAGAGAAAAATATAAACGTAAATTACAAAAAAACCAGGAAAGTTGGAAGAGCACTCATTTATCTGTACTGTTCATTTGGCCACTGATTACGCATCACTCTGCAACATTACTCCTACTATTATTGGAATATTAAATAGCTTTATTATATTCATTTAATTTATTCAAAAAATAATTATTGAGCACCTACCAGGGACTATTTTAAACATTGAGCATACAGGGTTAAAAATCAAGTACATTTGGTTTTACCAAAAAGATTAAGATTACTTTTAGGATAAAGACTTCCTTAAGTATTTTATAATTGCATTCAGTGATGCTTAACACATGGTATATCCTCGATTAATAGTTTTGATTAAATTTTAGCTTTCTGCACAGATAATACCTAATCTTTGCACTAGAGACCCATTTTCCCTAAAAATAAGTAGATCTATATGATTTTTAATTGAAAACTTTGCAACAGGTGTGATAAAATTTCAGAGACACCCTAGTTTGGCTCTCTGCTCTTGTTGATGACAATAAGGTTGTCAGATTATCAAAATTTCCTGAGCACCAAATATGTACAAGGTGATGCAGAGAATATAAATAAGAATAAAGTAAAATATCTTCATCCTTGGTGCACTTAACACAAAATTAAACAGATATTACAGAAGATCTAATTAAAAGTAGCTAAACAATAAAGAAATGAGTCTATTTCATCTTAGGCAACAGGAAATCTAGAAGGTAGGGCAGTTTTAGGAGTGGTTGCTTGAGAGACTCAATAATGTTAATAGGACTCAGATTCATTATGTTTTTATAATTTGTTATTTTTAGTAAGTTGGTTACTTCCCACATAGTCAAAAGATGTATGCAGAAGCTCCAGATATCACCCATTCACCAAAAATACCTAAAGGCTGGAAGAGGGCAAAAGAATGCTTCTGTTCCTTGTGTCCTTTTTTAAACAATAAAGATAAAAAAGATAACTTTCCCAGTCAACAGACATTACTTCATGCCTCATTGTCCAGAACTGCATCACTAACCTATGCATAAACCAAACTCCGGCAAGGGAAATGACATTACCATGATTGGCTTATACTGAATTTTAAACTTTTTAAACTACAACCCACAGTAAGAAAATAATTTACACCTTATTACATAACACACACACACAACATATAAAGCTTCACAAAATAATTCTTACCCTTAATGCATGTAATGTACTTTGATATTTATAATATTCTATTTCTTCAATTTAAAAATTCCGGCAGTAACACTTCCAAAAAATTGAAAAGGAAGGAACACTTACAAATTCATTTTTTGAGGCCAGCACTACTCTGATAACCAAAGCCAGACAAAGATACTACAAGAAAACTACAGATCAATGTATCTGATGAATATTGATGCAAAAATTCTCAACAAAATCTAGCAAAATAAATACAAATACACATTAAAAAGATTATACTTCATGACCAGGTGGGGTTTATCCCTATGATGCAAGGAAAGTTCAACATATGAAAGTCAATCGATGTAAATACATTACGTTAATAAAACAAAAGACAAAAAAAGTTAATATCAAATGATACAGAACAAGCACTTGACAAAATTCAGCATCCTTTCATCATAAAAAAAATCCAACAAACCAGGAATAGAAGGAAACTACTTTGTCATAATAAAGACCATGTATGAAAAGCCCACAGTGATATTATACTCAACAATTAAAAACTGAAAGCTTTTCCTCTAAGATAAGGAACAAGGGAAGGATGCCAACTTTTGTCATTTCTATTAAACATAGTACTGAGAAAAGGAAATAAAAGGTATCTAAATTGGAAAAGAAGAAGTAAAATTATTTCTTTTCACAGAATTCATGATTTTATGTGTAGAAAACCCTGAAGACCTCCCCCGCTCCCCCTCTCCACACATACACACACAGAGTTAGAATTAATAAATTCAATAAAGATGTAGGACATAAAATCAACACACAAAAATCAGTTACATTTCTATATAGTAACAATGAATAATCTGAAAATGAAATTAAGAAAACAATCTAATTTACAACAGTGTCAAAAAGAATACACTACTTAGGAATAAACTTAAGCAAAGAGGTTAAATACTTGTACACTGAAAACTATAAAACATTGCTGAAAGAAATTAAAGACAACACGGATAAATGAAAAGACATTGTGTTCATGGATTGGAAGACTTGATATTGTTAAAATGTCAGTACCACCCAAAGTAATCCACAGATTCAATGCAAATCTTATCAATCCCAATGGCGGTTTTTTTTTTTTTTTTGCAGAAATAGAAAAAAATCAAACAAAAATTCATATCAAATCTCAAAGAGCACCAAATAGCCAAAATAATTTTGAGAAAAAAGAAGAAAGCTGGAGGCCTCACACTTTCTGATTTTGAAACATTTTACATATCTTCAGTAATCAAAACAGCATGGAACTGACATAAAGGCAGACATATTGACCAATGGAACTGAATAGAGTGCCCAGAAATAAACCCTCGCATATCTGGTCAATGAACTTTGACAAGGGTGCCAAGAATACACAATAGGAAAAAGACAGTCTCTACAACAAATGATGCTAGGAAAACTGGATATCTACATGCAAAAGATAGAAGTTGGATCTTTAGCTTAACTGTATACAAAAATTAACTCAAAATGAATTAAAGAGCCAAATGTAAGAACTGAAACTATAAAACTCCTTTAAGAAAACACAGTGGAAAAGCTTTATGATTTTGGACTTGGTAATAATTTCCTGGATATGACACCAAAAACACAAACAGCAAAAGTAAAAATAGACAAATGGGACTACATCAAGGTTAAAAACTTCTGTGCAACCAAGGAAATGCTTAATGGAGTGAAAAGGTAACCTAAAATTGGAGAAATATTTTCAGACCATGTATCTGATAAGGGGGTTAAAGAATCACTACCATTCAACAATAATAACAACAAAAAACAAAATAACATGATTTTAAAAATGGATAAAATATTTGAATAGGGATTTCCCTCAAAAAGATACACAAATGGCCAACAAGCATATGGAAAGATGTATAAATTTACTAATCATCAGGGAAACAAATCAAAACAACAATGAACTATAACCTACTCGTTAGGATGGCCGTCTGAAAAAATCCACGAAATAACAAGTGTTGATGAGGAGGAGGAGAAATTGGAACTCTTGTGTACTGTTGGTGGAAATGTAAAATGGTGCAGCCACTATGAAAAATAGCATGGAAGTTCCTCAAAAAATTAAAAATAGAATTACCATATGATTCAGTAATATCGTTTTGGGAGTATATATCCAAATGAATTGAAAACAGGATCTCAAAGAGGTATTCGTACTCACGGTCATTGCATCATTTACACTAGCCAAGAAAGAGAAGCAGCCTAAATGTCCATCAAAGGATGCATGGATTAAAAAATGTTGTATATACATACAATGGAATGTTATTCAGCCTTAAAAAAGAAAACAATCCTGTCATATACTGTAGGATGGATTATGCTTGAGGACATTATGTTAACTGAAGGAAACCAGTCACAAAAAGAAAAATACCACATGATTCCACTGATATAAATTATCGAAAGTAGCCAAGTTCTTAGAAACAGAATATAGAATAGTGGTTGCCAGCAGATGGGGGGAGGGGAAAATGAGGAGTTGTTGTTCAATGGGTATAGAGTTTCAGTTTTGCAAGATGAAAAAGTTCAAGAGATCTGTTAGTTAACACTAATATACTGTTTACTTAAAAATGGTTAAGAAGGTAAATTTTATGGCTTTAAACTTAATTGTTAAGGCATAGAGTTACCCATCATATGCCCTTCTTAATAGCTAACCCAGACATCAATCTTATATAAACAAAGATTCAGAAAGCTACAGCAGAACTCAAAGAAGCGTTTAGTATCTTCTGTACAGATTAAATCACCTGATATATCTTAATAATATTTAGATTAAATGCAATAAGTAATTTTAAAAAGTATATGCTGAAGAAAGAGGGGAAAAGAACTTATATTGAAAGGCCAAAATGATGATGTTTTTGGTTTTTTCAGACCTTGGAGTTGATACTGCATAATCGGATATGTCAATACCCTCCCACCAAAGGCCACTGGGAACACACCTATAATTGAACAAGTTGGGTCTGTTGCAGGGAGGGAGAATGCACACCCTGGGGATCCATGAGGCACCTCATTAAGAGAGTTTAGGAAGAACTAAGTACATTTGTCCCCCCCTTATTCACAGGGTATACATTCCAAGACCACCAGAGGATGCCTGAAACCACAAACTCTATACATACTATGTTTTTTCCGATATATACATATCTATAATAAAGTTTAATTTATAAATTAGGCATAGTAACAGAGTAAGAAAAAACTAATAATGAATAGAATAATTGTAATAATATACTGTAATAAAAACTATATGAATGTGATCTATCTCTTAAAATATCTTATACTATGCTCACCCTTCTTGTGATGATATGAGATAATAAAATACCTATGTGATGATATGAAGTGAGGTTAATGACCTAGGCATTGTGATGTGTAGCATTAGACTACCATTGGTCTTTTGAAAGAAGATCGTCTGCTTTGCGTGATCCTGGGTCATAGAGCCACGATGATGTCAATGTTTGAATATGAGGAGCAGGTGATGTTGATGGTTAGGGAAATTTAATATTTTCAGACTATAATTGACTGCGGGCCACTGAAAGAGTAGAAAGCCAAACCGAAGAAAAGGGGGAACTACTGTATATACCATTTGGGTATGTGTTAGGTAATTTGGTTAAGGTTTTAAGGAAGCAGTATTTTCTCTGGGTATGGATGCTATCAGGAAGTGGAAGTAATTTCATGATTGGATATCTTAATAAATCTTACTTAGAAGGGAATACTGGCCTGAAGGTAAAACTGTAATTGATACAGAAACAGCAGTCACTAATACTAGCTAAGACAGGGAGCTGCTTCATCATTTTTGTGACTATGACAATGTTCATAATTTGTCTATGTTCAAACATAATTTACACAGTGGTCTTTTTTTTTTTTGCCTTTATACATTAGAGTCATAGAATGGCCTTGTTTGATATTTGTGATCTGTAAGATTGTTTATGGTTCAACAGCAGAACACCAAGGTCGAGTTGTCGTCAGTGCCAGGCCAGCTCCAGGATCTCAGGGCCTGCTTTTCTCTTTCTCAGAAGCATTATCTGCTCCTACCTCATTTTCTCCATGTTTTCTTCTTGACTTCTTGCTGTAAAAATCATTTTCTAAGATTGTTATAAAAGGGAAAGGAAACTAACATTTATTGAGTACTTATATATTATGCACTGTTGTATATATAATGATACATAATATCATTTAAAAATAATAATAACCCTGAGGCAGATAGCATCTACATTTTACAGAGAAAAAATCTGGGGCTTAGAGAGGATAGGTAATTTGGTGACAGTCACACAGCTGGTAGAGACTGATTTTGAATCCAGATCTGTCTTCAAAGCCTTATGTACTTTCTGCTCTACCATGTTGCCTTGCTAGAGATTTAGGAATATGACCTATTCTTTATGTCTGTACTATTTATTTATTTATTTATTTATTTATTTATTTATTTATGAAAATATTATATTCAGAATTGAAACATGGAGAAGTAGTAATTCCTTGAATTCACAGTTTTATTGAATATTTTTAGATTAGATTATATATGTCAGATAGTAGAACCTATAGGAAGCACATGATATTATAGTTCTGTTACACCAGACATTGTAAATACCCAAGTGGAGACAAAGCAAGAAAGAACTAAAATGTTGCAGGCTGCATGTATGGATTCTCTGCTCCAGAAGAAATTTAGGAACTGAGTTTCTAGGTCTAAAGATCAGTTCCATTTTAGCTCCTACAGCTTCTGTCACTTGGCCCAGACATGCAAGCTCAGCCCTAAGCTAGTCTCTAGGAGCCATCTGGCTATCAGGCAAGTGGAAATGTAAAGAATCTTGGACTTATACTCATTCTTTCAGCATAAAGTCAGGCTTCCTACCACTCCCTTTCTGAACTGATCTCTAGTCTAATAAATAGGTTCTTACCTTGTTTCTTATGAATAAGTTTCTACTTTATAATCCAGTTCCAGTAACTAAATTATCCTCATGAAAGGTCCTCACATCAGTTCCTTTTTCTGTGACACTAGGCGAAGAAAGAAAATTTCAACAGGCATATTCCTCTTTTCATATTTAGTTAAATTGCTTTAAAAATTTACATCTAAAATTTATATGGGACTGCAGAAGACCCCAAATAGCCTCACCAGTCTTGAGAAAGAACAACAAAGTTTGAGATATCACACTACCTGATGTCAAACTATACTACAAGGCTATCATAATCAAAACAGCATGGTCCTGGCATAAAAATAGATCAATGGAACAGAATAGAGAGCCCAGAAGGAAACCCACACCTATATGGTCAATTTAATCTATGACGAAGGAGGCAAAAATATACAATGGAGTAAAGACGGTCTCTTCAACAAATGATGCTGAGAAAACAGGACAGATACATGCAAAAAATAAATAAATAAAACTAGACTGCCTTCTTATATCATACACAAAAATAAATTAAAAATGGATTAAAGACTTAAATGTAAGTGCCAAAACCATAAAACTCCTAGAAGAAACATAGTCAGTAAACTCTCTGACATTGCTCTTAGTAATATTTTGTTCTGATATATCTTCTTTGGCAAAGGAAACAAAAGAAAAAATGAACAAATGAGACTACATCACACTAAAAATTTTTGCATAGCAAGGGAAACCATCAACAAAATGAAAAGAGAACCTACTGAACGGGAGAAGATATTCAACAATGTTACATCTGATAAGGGGTTAATATCCAAAATTTGTAAAGAACTTATACAGCTCAACAATAACAACAACAACAAACAACCCAATTAAAAATTGGGCAGAGGGTCTGAATAGACATTTCTTCACAGAGGAAATACAGATGGCCAATAGACATTTGAAAAGATGCTCAATGTCACTAATCATCAGAGAAGTGCAAATTAAAACCACAATGAGATATCACCTCGCACCTGTCAGAATGGCTATCATCAATAAACGAACAACAAAATGTTGGCAAGGATGTCGAGAAAAGGGAAGCCTTGTGTACTGTTGGTGGGGTTAGAAATTGGTGCAGCCACTATGGAAAGCAGTATGGAGGTTCCTCAAAAAATTAAATATAGAACTACCATATGACCCAATGATTTCTCTTCTGGGTATTTAAATGAAGAAAACCAAAACACTGAGTTAAAAAGATATATTCACCCCTATGTCCATTGCAGCATTATTTACAATAGCCAAGATATAGAAGCAACCTAAGTGCCCTTCAATAGACAATTGGATAAAGAAGCAGTGATATATATGTACAATGGAATATTACTCAACCATAAAAAAGAATGAAATCTTATCATATGTGACAACATGAATAGACCTAGAGGATATTATGCTACGTGAAATAAGTCAGATGGAGAAAGACAATTATGACATTATTTCACTTATATGTTGAATCTAAAGAAGAAAATAACAAACAAGAGAGAAACAGACTCCTAGGTACAGAGAACAAACTGAGGATTGCCACATGGGAGGGGGATTAAAGGTGGGTGAAAAAGGTGAAGGGATTAAGAAGTACAAATTGATAGTTACAAAATAGTCATGGGGATATGAAGTACAGCATAGGGAATATAGTCAATAATATTGTAATAACTATGTATAGTGCCAGGTGGGTACTATGGCACTAATCGGAGAGATTACTTCATAAATTATATGTGTCTCACCAATGTGCTGTACACCTGAAACTAATATAAAATAATATTAAATGTCAACTGTAATCGAATAATAAAAATAAATAAAGTGAGACATAAAAAAAGATGTACATTTAAGTGACTTACCACTCCCTTTATGTTCAAACCTGGAAATTGGAATCAGATAGACTTAGTTTGAATCTCAATTCTTCTCCTAAACTAACTTAACCTCACTAAACCTCAGATTCTCCACTCTGAAAATGGAGATAATAATGTCTATCTCTCAGGTTCATCCACGTTGTTGCATAAGGCAAGATTTTATTCTTTTTTAAAAAAATTTATTTATTTTTATGGTGACATTGGTTAACAAAATCCAGAGTTTCACATGTACAATTTAACAGTAAGGCATATATATTGCATTGTATTTTCACCTCTCATAGATTTCATTCTATCATAACATATTTGACCCTTTT
>NW_024345872.1:1815111-1822708 GCF_902729225.1 Pteropus medius | reverse complement strand
ATGTGATGCACCACATAAACAAATTAAAAAATAAGATTCATATGATTATATCAATAGATGCAGAAAAAGCCTTCAACAAGATACAACATCCATTTATGACCAAAACACTTAACAAAATGGTATAGAAGGAAAGTACCTTAATATAATAAAGGCCATATATGACAAACCCTCAGCCAGCACTATACTTAATGGTAAAAAACTAAAACCCTTTGCTCTAAGATCAGGAGCAAGACAAGGTTGTCTACTATTCCCATTGTATTTATATATAACATTGGAGGTCCTAGCGAGTGCAATCAGGCAAGAGAAAGATATAAAAGGCATCCAAATAGGAAATGAAGAAGTCAAACTATCACTATTTGCGAATAACATCATTCTCTATATAGAAAACCCTAAAGACTCCAGAAGAACACTACTAGAAACAATAAGCAAATACATCAAAGTTTCTGGATACAAAATCAATGTTCAAAAATCCATACCATTCCTATACTCTAATAATGAAGTGTCAGAAAAATATTTCATTCTTTTTTAAGGTCGAATAATATTCCATCATACATATGTATCACTTCTTTATCCATTCATCTATTGATGTACAACTTAGATTGCTTCCATATTTGAGCTATAGTAAATAATGCTGCAATGAACAAAAGAATGCATATGTCTTTTAGAATTAGTGTTTTGGATTTCTTTTGATAAATACCCAGAGGTGGAATTACTGGGTCCTTCTTTATCTCTTGTTATGGCCTTTGTTTTAAAAACTTATCGTATAAGTTTTGCTACCCCAGCTTTTTTGTTTTTTCATTTCTGTTTTCAAGAAATATCTTTTTCCATCCTTTTATTTTCAGTCTCTGTGTGTCTTTCAATCTGAAGTAAGTCTCTTGTAGGCAGCAAATGTAAGGATCTTGTTTTCTTATCCTCAGCCACCCTATATCTTTTGATTGGTGGTATAATCCATTTACATTTAAAGTAATTGTTTGGTGGGGGAGGGGCAAGCCAGCATAGACTGTAGAAGCTTTGCACATCTCCTCTTGTGACCTCACCAGAGATGTGACGGAACCACAGAGCAAACAGCAAATAGAGTTGCCTGGGGTCTTGATGAACAGAAGCGCTACAAATAGAGAGAGAATTAAGAAATCACCCTGCCATGAGAGAAGGGAGTGGAGATGTGAGGCTGACCAGTCCCATGTGGCTGAGTAAGACAGAGGCTGCGGCAGCTGCTTCTGGCAGGTACAGACATTCCTTTTAAAGGGGTCAGGACTGCAACTGAACTTTTCGCGGTGATGGACTTGCTGGCTCTGAGCACCAGTGCCGGATCTCCTGCTTGGTGGGTGCCAGGGACATACGGGTGGGGGCCGCTGAGTTGTCAGGCGTCAGGGCGAGAGCCAGAGGTGAGGCTTTCTCCTGGGCAGAAGTGCTGCCACATCTATTGTTCCTCTGTTGAGCCCTTCTCGCTCCCAGAGTGTGGACCTAGGCACCGCCATATGTGATGTCTTCAATATGGATAACAGAGGTCGCTCCGCCCCTGTGCCCCTTGCTGAACTGCTCCAAGCCTCACACTGGTGGCACCTGGCCTCAGTTTCTGTCGTTGCTTCTTGAAGCAACTTTAAGCACAGCACTTGCAGATTGCTTGCTGAATCTTAATAGATGGCTTCAGAGAGGCACAGGCTGGGGCTAAATTTGGCCTGCAGCTGAACCCCTCTCAGTACTGTGCCACTGGACACCTACTACACAAAACCATGCTAATAAGACTGGGAGATTTAGGAGCTTTGTTTTGTACATAGAAACAGTCACAGAAAGGCAACCAAAATGGGGAGACAAAGAAGAGTGTCCTACATGAAAGAAGAGAAAAGAACTCCAGGAAAAATGGAGTTAAGCAATCTACCAGATGCCGAGTACAAATCATTAGTTATAAGGATGCTCAATGAACTTAGGGGTAGAGTAGATGAACTTAGGGTAGAGTAGATGAACTCAGTGAGAACTTTAACAAAGAGATTTAAAAAACATAAAAATGGGGATGGAACTTATAAAAGGGAACCAGTCAGAAATGAAGAATACAATATCTGAAATGAAGAGTATATTAGAAGGAATCAACAGAGTGGATGAAGCGGAGGTTCATATCACCAATCTGTAGGATGAGGTAGCAGAGGACAAACAATCAGTACAGCAGCAAGAAAAAGAATCCAAAAACATGAAGATAATTAAGGGAGCCAATGAGACAATATCAAATGTAACAACATTCACATCTTAGGAGTACCAGAAGGAGAACAGAGCAAGAAGTTGAAAACCTATTTGAAGAAATAATGATGGAAAACTTCCCTAACCTGGTGAAAATAGACATACAACCCTAGGAAGCTCAGAGAGTCCCAAAGAAGATGAACCCAAAGAGACCCACACCAAGGCACATCATAATTAAAATATCAAAGGTTAAATACAATGAGAGAAAAGCAGTTCTCTACCATGGAGCTCCCATAAGACCGGCAGCTGATTTCTCAAAACAACAACAACAACAACAACAACAAAACGAAACAAACAAACAAAAAAACTGCAGGATAGAAGGTCTTGCCTCAAAATATTCAAAGTGATGAAAACCCAGTATCTACAATCAAGATTACTTTATCCAGGAAAGCTATCATTTAGAGTTGAAGGTCAGATAAAGAGTTTCCCAGCTAAAAATAAGCTAAAGGAATTCATCAACATCAAGCCAGTATTACAGAAAATGTTGGAGGGATTTCTTTAAGAAGAAAAACCATGTATCAAAATCATGAATACAAAAATGATAATAATTACATATCTATCAACAAATACCTACAATGGAAAAGAATTAAGTGCTCCAATCAATAGAGAGTGTGGCTGGATGGATTAAAAACAAGACTCTTACATATGCTGCCTGCAAGAGATTCACTTCAGATTAAAAGACATATACAGACTAAAAGTAAGGGGATGGAAAAAGATATTTCATGATAGACTTAGAGGGTATTGTGCTGAATGGAGTAAGTCAGTAAAGACAAATATATGATTTTCACGTACATGTGGAATCTAAAGAACAAAATAAAGACAACAACAAACATGAAAACAAACTCATAGATACAGACAATATTTTGAGGGTTACTCGATGGGAGGAGGTTGGGGAGTTGGTGAAAAAAGGCAACAGGATTAAGAAGTACAAATGGATAGTTTCAAAATAGTCATGGAGATATAAAGTATAGCATAAGGAATATAGTCAATAATATTGTAATAAATATGTAAGGGAGCAGACGGGTACATGATTTATTGGGGTGACCACTTTGTGAATTATATAGATCTCTAATCACTATGCTGTACAACTGAAACTAATATATTATTGTATACCAACTATAATTGAAAAAAAACCTCTGAATTGTACTATGTAAATATGAGTAACTAATTGTTATATTTCAATAAAAAATAGAAATTAAAGTAACTGTTGATAGATATGTAGTTATTGCCATTTTATTATTTCTATTTTTTATCTTTTCTTCTCATTAAAGAAGTCCATTCAATATTTCTTGTAATATTGGTTTGTTGTTGATGACCTCCTTCCGTTTTTTCTTGCATGGGAAGCTCTGTATCTGTCCTTCTATTCTAAATGATAGCCTTGCTGGTTAGAGTAATCTTCATTGCAGATCCTTATTTTTCTTCACTTTGAATATTTTGTGCTAATCCCTTCTGGCCTGAAAAGTTTCTGTTGAGAAATCAGTGGACAATCTTATAGGAGCTTCCTTGTAGGTAACTAACTGCTTTTCTCTTGCTGCTTTAAAGATTCTCCCTTTAAGATTTGGCATTTTAATGATGACGTGTGTTGTTGTAGACCTCTTTGGGTTCATCTTGTTTGGGACCCTCTGTGTTTCATTGACTTGTATGTCTATGTCCTTCACCAGGTCAGGAAAGTTTTTTTGTCATTATTTCTTCAAATAGGTTGGTCTCTCTCTTCTTCTGGTATCCTTATGATGCAAATGTTGATATGCTTGATGTTGTCCCAGAGACCCCTTAAACTATCTTCATTTTTAAAAATTATTTTCTCTTTTTAATATTCCAATTGGGCGTTTTCTGCTACCTTACCATCCAAAGTGTTGATTTGATTCTCTGCTTCATCTAATTTACTCTTGATTCCCTCTAACATATTCTTCATTTCAGTTATTGTAGTCTTCCATTCAGATTGATTATTTTTTATGTTTTTTTAATCTCCATTTTTGTTTCCTATCTCTGTTGAACTTCTTACTGAGATCATTGTGCATTTTTATAACCAGTGTTTTGAACTCTGCATCTAGTAGCTTTTTTCCACTTTGTTTAGTTCTTTTTCTGGAGCTTTGTTCCGTTCTTTCATTTGCGACATGTTTCTTTGTCTTCCCATTTGGCTACCTCCCTGTGTTTGTTTCTATGTATTAGGTAGAGCTGCTATGTGTCCTGGTCTTGGTGGAGTGGCCTTATGTATTACGTGTCCTGTAGGGCCTAGTGATACAGTCTCTCTGGTCACCTGAGCCAGGTAACGAAAACATGTTTCTTGTGTGGGTTGTGTGTATTTTCCTGTTGTAGTCGAACCTTGGTTGCTATTTGTGTGTCAGTAGGTGGGATTGACTTGGGTTGGTACGTTGTGAGGAGCGGCTGATGACTGCAGAGGAGGAGCCGTTGGGCAGAGGCTGACCTTATGAAGCAGGATTCACTTTAGCAGGGCTCTGGTGCTTTGCCAGTCTTCTCTTCGGTGTGTTGTTCTCAGATGCAGCCAAGTGATGCTCTTGAGTGGTCCAAAGCTGGATACTGGGCATGCCAACTCCCAGGTCTCCTAGGAGAGGTCTCATCACTGGCCAAATTCAGCTGCCCCCTGTGACCTGCCTGGGGCCGCCTTGCATGGGCCACAGTGTTCTGCAAATGGGCTTTGAGGTGCTTGGCAAATGCCAAAGCTGTAAACTGAGGCTGGCTGCTGGCAGTGCCAGGCTTGTGGCTGCTCAACAAGAGGTACCAGGCATACCGAGGCCAGATGCTTGTCTGTTGTTTGTGAACATTTGAGAGATTTTAGGAAAGTCCACAGCATGAGCCAAGACAGGTTGTTTATATGGAAAAGCCACTGAAAGTGGCTTTGATGGGCCCACAAGTTAGGTGGAATGGGGTTTCAGTGAATCACCAGGGCAAGGCAAACGGTCTTAGCCAGGTTGATAGAGCCTCAGATATAGTGGCTGCCTGGGTCTGCACACTGGATTGGTGAAGGGCTCAACAAAGAAAATATGTTTTTTGACAGTACTTTTGTCTGGGAGAAAGCTGACCCTCCAGTCCTTGCCCTGAAGCCAGACAATACAGTTCCTCCTCGTATGTCCCTGTCACCTTTTATGCTGCTACCCCAGTGCTAGAGTTTAGGAGTGAGTACTCAGTGTATAAGTTCATGTAGGGGCCCTTAAAAGGATTCCTTGGAACCCTGGCTGCCATCTGTTTCAATCAGCCACAATCTCTGCTGGTTTTCACAGCCAGAAGTTGTGGGGACCTCTCTTCCCAGAACCGGAATCCTGGGATGGAGAGCCTGATGTGGAGCTGGGATTTCTCACTCCTCAGGGGAGATCTCTGCAGCTGAGCTTTCCTCCCAATTTTCAACAGCTGCACTCTGGTGTGGAGCCTGTTCTGTGTCTCCGCCCCTCCTGCCAGTCTCGATGTGGTTTCTTCTGTATATTCTTAGTCATAGGATTTCTGTTCAGCCAGACATCAGGTGGTACTCAATGATGATTGTTCTGTAGTTTAGTTGTAATTTTGATGTGGGGACTTCTACAAGAACAGCATTTACCTAGTCTGCTATCTTGATGGGAAATCTTAAAATTTTTCAATGTTTTTATTCTGAATCTTCTCTCTCTGTTTTTTTTTTACTAAGTCTTCTCTTAATAGAGTAATTTTTCCTATTAATATTTATTGTAGTTAATGGTATACTTCTGTTTAGTACTGCTATCTTATTTTATGTTTTCTATTTGTCACTTTTTTGTTTTATTTTTCTCTTTTCCCTTTTAGCTGGAGTGATAATTTTTCTTTTATTTCTTGTCGTTTCAAAGATGAGTATGCTCTTTCAATGCATCTGTTTGGTATTCCTAAGACACATTTATATATATTTTTTTGAAAATTAAAAACTAAATTTTATTAGAACCCATACTTTACCTTATATTAGACAATAACCTTAGTAACAATTTCTTTTCTATTGTCTCCCAAGTTGTGATCTCCTGGAATTTTAGTTCCAAATAATTATAAAAAATTATTGTGATGTTATGCACTTACAATTATTTAGACTTAACTGCAAAGTCTGTTTTGTTGCTTGTGGTTGTTTCTTTTATCTCATATTTTTTTAATGGAAAATTTTGGGATTTCTTATTTTCTTTTACTCTTTGGTGTTCAGAAATTTCACCACATATGAGTCTTTAGTTTACCTTGTTTTGCACTCAATGGTGTCTTTCTCTCTGAAAACCAATATTTTTAAAAATAATTTCTCAGAAATTGTCTTCTATTATTGATTTATTAACTTCATATCTCTTTTCTTTCTATTCTTTCCTTTTGGAATTTTGCCACGTGGATGTTGAAATTCTGGATCTAACACCCATGTCTATTATTGCTTTCTCAAAATTTCTATTAGTTTTTTTCTTTTGTACTGTTCTGTGAGAATCTTTTGGTCTGATGTTATAATACATAGTTTTTTGTCTTCTGCTGTCCCATGATACTATTTCATATATCCATTATATGCTTTATTTTTTTTTTACCTTTCATTTATGTAGTTTCCAGAGCCTACCATTGGTTTTGTTTTACATAAGCATTTTCCTTGTTTATGGGTTTGATAATTTCTCTTATCTTTCTGAGAACATTGCTTTATTTTAAAGTCTTTTTTCATTTGTTATATTTACTCTATTTCTTTTGAGATTAGTTTTTCTGTTTATTAATTTTGATAAGTTTTTTATATGGTGTCTGTTATTTAAATATTAGTTACCATTTCTTACTTGTTGTGTTTATTTTTGAGATTTTATATTAGCTCGTCTACAGATATTGCTATTGTAAAGCCTACCTATGATAATTCTGTGGAAGAAACATGACTTGCTGCTAGATTAGGTATGCCAGTAATTTATCATTTAGGCATAGCAGCTACCTACTACTTCTAACTTATTTTGAGCAAAAGGCAGCAGCAAAATTTGTACCGAGGCTGAAGCATTGTATGAGAATTGGCACCCAATTAATTATGATGATATTTCCAAAGACTCCTTCTTGCTTTTTTATATCACTGATGCTGGGCTTGAAGATTTCTAGATCACTCTTATTTTTAAAATGATCTTCACATATATTTTTGTGGTTTATTTTAACTATTTTTCTTAATATAATGGGAATGATTCTCAGTCTACAAAGTCATGTGTGCTAGAATTATTACATTCTTAATTTTCTATATATAAACTCCGAATTCTCTTAATCTTATAGTTGTAAGTCTTAGACATGTTACCGTCTAGCTGTGACAATTATGTACATTTGTTATTATTTAATTAATTAGTAGTTTGTGAAGTTATTAAGATCATGTGTTTTTTAATGAAGCTTATTATTTATTTACTTATTAATATTTTATTGCTTTATGTTTTTA